>NW_017215802.1:0-23737 GCF_001704415.2 Capra hircus
GAGAGATGGAAAGGCGGAAGAGGAAATCCTGGGTCGTGCCACAATTCCAGATCCCGCAGAATGTCTAGTCATTCCAGGGAAATGTTTCCGGTGCACTGCTCGACTTTCAAGCCGAGGATGCGACTCAGCTACACGAGTGGCAACGTGGGACAGCCCCCTGTGGGAAAGCCTCGTGGGAAAGCCTGTCGTTGGAAGCGCTCGAGGAAACGCCGGATCCAATTGATCAGCAGCAAAGGGAAGGCTGACACTGCTGCTTCAGCTCGGGAGGGAAAGGCGCGTGCATTCCACACTCGGACGATCGCTTGACTCACGTGGGGAGACTCCAGAAGTACCCCAGATCCATGTCCCAAGGGCACTGGAGAGGACAATGCTTCAGGTTTCATGCACCTACCCAAAAGATCTATTTGCCCGCGGCTTCGACGGAGAGGATCCCGAGAGGCACGAGAGCAATCTCGCAGGGGACCTGGCCTTTCTTGAGGGCCACGCAAGAGCGGGTCCCTGCGAGGTCCCGTGTAAGTCGATGGAGCACCTCTGCGCGAACTCGAGAAAATCAGGAGAGTTCTCTCCTCCAGGCGAGAATGAGGCCGCATTTCCGCTGAGGCAGTCTCAGGCCTAATCACATACTAACCCCCCCCCTCATGGAACTTCCAAAGGGTCTTCACATGCCTTGCGTGCAACTCAGAAGTTCTCCGACATACCCGTCTCCACTCGAGAGGAGAGCACGAGTGTCACCACGATGCCGAAGGAGCCCTGTTTCGCCTCATAGCTCGAGAGCATTGGATCCTTGCCCTGCATGGTCGGAAAAGAATTCACGGCGTTTCCAACGCATCTTAGTGGAGGCGCTCTCCACAGGAAATAGAGAGGACTCAGGGTCGTGCCACATTCCACAGAGTCCCGCAGATGTCTCAGTCATTCCAGGGAAACCTTTTTCCCTGCATGCCTCGACTTTAACCGAGGATCGACTCAACACAGTGGCACGTGGGACAGCCTGTGGGAACGCTCGTGGAAAAGCCTCGGAGGGAAAGCCACAGATCCTTGATATGCGAAAGGGAAGCGTGACACTGCTGCTAGCAGATCGGGAGGAAAGCCGCAGTGATGGCCCCAGCTGGAGTAGCGATGACTGCCCTGGAGACTCCAGAAGTACCAAGATGCCATGTCAGGACTGCAGAGGCGAATCCTCAGGTCGCCGCACGACTCCACACAGAGTCTTAGGCACGGCATCGAAGGGAGAGGAATCCCGAGAGGCCCGCCGAGCAACTCGATGGGGACTGGCCTTTCGCTGAGGCCCAGAGCGGTCCTGAGGTCCCGCTCGTAAGTCGAGAGCACCTGCGCAACTGAGAAAATCCAGGAGGTGGTCTCCCCTCCAGGCGAGATGAGGCCGCTTTCCGCTGAAGGGTCTCGAGGCTATCGCATCTAAACCTCTGGAACTTCCAAAGTCGTCTTCAACCCTTGCTGCAACTCAAGAAGTTGCCCGACATACCCGTCTCCACTCAGAGTGAAGCAGAGAGTGCCGCCCATTTCCAGAGGGCCCCGTTTCCGACTCTAGCTCGAGAGGAGGGATCCTTTCGCCTGCGTGGTCGGGAAGAATTCCAGCGTTTCCGTCGCATCTCAAGAGGAGGGCGCTCCACAGGAAGAGGCGAGAGGACTCCAGGTGTGCCATTCCAGAGTCCCCCGATGTCTCACCATTGCAGGGGCCTGTTTTCCGCTGCAGTGCCTCGACTTTCAAGGGAAGATCGCTCACACCACGGTGGCACGTGGTAGCAGGCGCCTGTGGGAAGCCTCGTGGGAAAGCCTCGTGGGAAAGCCTCGAGGGAAAGCCCGAATCCTTGATCCAACGAAGGGAAGCGTGCACCGATGCTGCTATCGCGCTCGGAGGAAAGCGCACGTGCATTGCCCGCACTCGAGACGAACGACTGACTCCCTGGGAGACTCCCAGAAGTACCCAAGATCCATTTCAGAGCTGAGAGGAATGCTGCAGAGTTCCGGCACCTACTCACACAAAGATCTTAGGCCCCGGCATCGACGGGAGAGGAATCCGAGAGGCCCCCCGAGCAACTCGCATAGGGGACTGGCCTTTCCTGAGGCCACCAGAGCGGGTCCCTGAGGTCCCCGTCGTAAGTCGAGAGCACCTGCGCAACTCGAGAAAATCCAGGAGGTTCTCCCCTCCAGGCGAGATGAGGCCCTTTCCGCTGAGGCGTCTCCGAGGCTAATCACACCTTAACACTCTGGAACATTCCAAAGGGTCCTTTCACACCCTTGCTGCAACTCAAGAAGTTCCCCGACATACCCGTCTCCACTCGAGAGGAAGCACGAGAGTCCCGCCCACATCCAGAGGAGCCCCGTTTCCGCCTCCTAGCTCGAGAGGAGGGATCCTTTCCCTGCGTGGTCGGGAAAGAATTCCCAGCGTTCCCGTCGCATCTCAAGAGGAGGCGCTCTCCACAGGAAAAGGCGAGAGGAACTCCAGGGTCGTGCCACCATTCCCAAGATCCCCCAGATGTCTCAGTCCATTCCAGGGAAACCTGTTTTCCCTGCACTGCCTCGACTTTCAAGCCGAGGATCGACTCACACCACGGTGGCACGTGGGACAGCCCTGTGGGAAAGCCTCGTGGGAAAGCCTCGTGGGAAAGCCTCGAGGGAAAGCCACAGATCCCTTGATCCACGCGAAGGGAAGCGTGACACTGCTGCTACAGCTCGGAGGAAAGCGCACGTGCATGCCCCCACTCGAGACGAGGACTGACTCCCCTGGGAGACTCCAGAAGTACCCCAAGATCCATGTCAGCACTGGAGAGGAATCCTCAGGTTCCGGCACCGACTCCACACAAGTCTTAGGCCCCGCATCGACGGGAGAGGAATCCCGAGAGGCCCCCGAGCAACTCGCATGGGGACTGGCCTTTCCTGAGGCCACCAGAGCGGGTCCCTGAGGTCCCCGTCGTAAGTCGAGAGCACCTGCCGCAACTCGAGAAAATCCAGGAGGTTCTCCCCTCCAGGCGAGATGAGGCCCATTTCCGCTGAGGCGTCTCGAGGCTAATCACACCTAACCTCTGGAACTTCCAAAGGGTCCTTCACACCCTTGCTGCAACTCAAGAAGTTCCCCGACATACCCGTCTCCACTCGAGAGGAAGCACGAGAGTCCCGCCCACATCCAGAGGAGCCCCGTTTCCGCCTCCTAGCTCGAGAGGAGGGATCCTTTCCCTGCGTGGTCGGGAAAGAATTCCCGGCGTTCCCGTCGCATCTCAAGAGGAGGCGCTCTCCACAGGAAAGGCGAGAGGAACTCCAGGGTCGTGCCACCATTCCCAGAGTCCCCAGATGTCTCAGTCCATTCCAGGGAAACCTGTTTTCCCTGCACTGCCTCGACTTTCAAGCCGAGGATCGACTCACACCACGGTGGCACGTGGGACAGCCCTGTGGGAAAGCCTCGTGGGAAAGCCTCGTGGGAAAGCCTCGAGGGAAAGCCACCTGATCCCTTGATCCACGCGAAGGGAAGCGTGACACTGCTGCTACAGCTCGGGAGGAAAGCGCACGTGCATGCCCCCACTCGAGACGAGGACTGACTCCCCTGGGGAGACTCCAGAAGTACCCCAAGATCCATGTCAGCACTGGAGAGGAATCTCAGGTTCCGGCACCGTACTCCACACAAGATCTTAGGCCCCGGCATCGACGGGAGAGGAATCCCGAGAGGCCCCGAGCAACTCGCATGGGGACTGGCCTTTCCTGAGGCCACCAGAGCGGGTCCCTGAGGTCCCCGTCGTAAGTCGAGAGCACCTGCCGCAACTCGAGAAATCCAGGAGGTTCTCCCCTCCAGGCGAGATGAGGCCCATTTCCGCTGAGGCGTCTCGAGGCTAATCACATCCTAACCATCTGGAACTTCCAAAAGGGTCCTTCACACCCTTGCTGCAACTCAAGAAGTTCCCCGACATACCGTCTCCACTCGAGAGGAAGCACGAGAGTCCCGCCCACATCCAGAGGAGCCCCGTTTCCGCCTCCATAGCTCGAGAGGAGGGATCCTTTCCCTGCGTGGTCGGGAAAGAATTCCCGGCGTTTCCCGTCGCATCTCAAGAGGAGGCGCTCTCCACAGGAAAGGCGAGAGAACTCCAGGGTCGTGCCACCATTCCCAGAGTCCCCAGATGTCTCAGTCCATTCCAGGGAAACCTGTTTTCCCTGCACTGCCTCGACTTTCAAGCCGAGGATCGACTCACACCACGGTGGCACGTGGACAGCCCTGTGGGAAAGCTCGTGGGAAAGCCTCGTGGGAAAGCCTCGAGGGAAAGCCACAGATCCTTGATCCACGCAAAGGGAAGCGTGACACTGCTGCTTACAGCTCGGGAGGAAAGCGCACGTGCATGCCCCCACTCGAGACGAGGACTGACTCCCTGGGAGACTCCAGAAGTACCCCAAGATCCATGTCAGCACTGGAGAGGAATGCCTCAGGTTCTGGCACCGACTCCACACAAGATCTTAGGCCCGGGCATCGACGGGAGAGGAATCCCGAGAGGCCCCGAGCAACTCGCATGGGGACTGGCCTTTCCTGAGGCCACCAGAGCGGGTCCCTGAGGTCCCCGTCGTAAGTCGAGAGCACCTGCCGCAACTCGAGAAAATCCAGGAGGTTCTCCCCTCCAGGCGAGATGAGGCCCATTTCCGCTGAGGCGTCTCGAGGCTAATCACACCTAACTCTGGAACTTCCAAAGGGTCCTTCACACCCTTGCTGCAACTCAAGAAGTTCCCCGACATACCCGTCTCCACTCGAGAGGAAGCACGAGAGTCCCGCCCACATCCAGAGGAGCCCCGTTTCCGCCTCCTAGCTCGAGAGGAGGGATCCTTTCCCTGCGTGGTCGGGAAAGAATTCCCGGCGTTTCCGTCGCATCTCAAGAGGAGGCGCTCTCCACAGGAAAGGCGAGAGGAACTCCAGGGTCGTGCCACCATTCCCAGAGTCCCCCAGATGTCTCAGTCCATTCCAGGGAAACCTGTTTTCCCTGCACTGCCTCGACTTTCAAGCCGAGGATCGACTCACACCACGGTGGCACGTGGGACAGCCCTGTGGGAAAGCCTCGTGGGAAAGCCTCGTGGGAAAGCCTCGAGGGAAAGCCACAGATCCCTTGATCCACGCAAAGGGAAGCGTGACACTGCTGCTACAGCTCGGGAGGAAAGCGCACGTGCATGCCCCCACTCGAGACGACGGACTGACTCCCCTGGGGAGACTCCAGAAGTACCCCAAGATCCATGTCAGCACTGGAGAGGAATCCTCAGGTTCCGGCACCTGACTCCACACAAGATCTTAGGCCCCGGCATCGACGGGAGAGGAATCCCGAGAGGCCCCCGAGCAACTCGCATGGGGACTGGCCTTTCCTGAGGCCACCAGAGCGGGTCCCTGAGGTCCCCGTCGTAAGTCGAGAGCACCTGCCGCAACTCGAGAAAATCCAGGAGGTTCTCCCCTCCAGGCGAGATGAGGCCCATTTCCGCTGAGGCGTCTCGAGGCTAATCACACCTAACCTCTGGAACTTCCAAAGGGTCCTTCACACCCTTGCTGCAACTCAAGAAGTTCCCCGACATACCCGTCTCCACTCGAGAGGAAGCACGAGAGTCCCGCCCACATCCAGAGGAGCCCCGTTTCCGCCTCCTAGCTCGAGAGGAGGGATCCTTTCCCTGCGTGGTCGGGAAAAGAATTCCCGGCGTTCCCGTCGCATCTCAAGAGGAGGCGCTCTCCACAGGAAAGGCGAGAGGAACTCCAGGGTCGTGCCACCATTCCCAGAGTCCCCCAGATGTCTCAGTCCATTCCAGGGAAACCTGTTTTCCCTGCACTGCCTCGACTTTCAAGCCGAGGATCGACTCACACCACGGTGGCACGTGGGACAGCCCTGTGGGAAAGCCTCGTGGGAAACCTCGTGGGAAAGCCTCGAGGGAAAGCCACAGATCCTTGATCCACGCGAAGGGAAGCGTGACACTGCTGCTACAGCTCGGGAGGAAAGCGCACGTGCATGCCCCGCACTCGAGACGAGGACTGACTCCCCTGGGGAGACTCCAGAAGTACCCCAAGATCCATGTCAGCACTGGAGAGGAATCCTCAGGTTCCGGCACCGACTCCACACAAGGTCTTAGGCCCCGGCATCGACGGGAGAGGAATCCCGAGAGGCCCCGAGCAACTCGCATGGGGACTGGCCTTTCCTGAGGCCACCAGAGCGGGTCCCTGAGGTCCCCGTCGTAAGTCGAGAGCACCTGCCGCAACTCGAGAAAATCCAGGAGGTTCTCCCCTCCAGGCGAGATGAGGCCCATTTCCGCTGAGGTGTCTCGAGGCTAATCACACCTAACCTCTGGAACTTCCAAAGGGTCCTTCACACCCTTGCTGCAACTCAAGAAGATCCCCGACATACCCGTCTCCACTCGAGAGGAAGCACGAGAGTCCCGCCCACATTCCAGAGGAGCCCCGTTTCCGCCTCCTAGCTCGAGAGGAGGGATCCTTTCCCTGCGTGGTCGGGAAAGAATTCCCGGCGTTCCCGGTCGCATCTCAAGAGGAGGCGCTCTCCACAGGAAAGGCGAGAGGAACTCCAGGGTCGTGCCACCATTCCCAGAGTCCCCCAGATGTCTCAGTCCATTCCAGGGAAACCTGTTTTCCCTGCACTGCCTCGACTTTCAAGCCGAGGATCGACTCACACCACGGTGGCACGTGGGACAGCCCTGTGGGAAAGCCTCGTGGGAAAGCCTCGAGAGAAAGCCTCGTGGGAAAGCCTCGAGGGAAAGCCACAGATTGCCTTGATTCACGCGAAGGGAAGCGTGACACTGCTGCTACAGCTCGGAAGGAAAGCGCACGTGCATGCCCCCACTCGATACGAGGACTGACTCCCCTGGAGAGACTCCAGAAGTACCCCAAGATCCATGTCAGCACTGGAGAGGAATCCTCACGGTTCCGGCACCGACTCCAAACAAGGTTTTAGGCCCCTGGCATCGACGGGAGAAGAATCCCGAGAGGCCCCGAGCAACTAGCATGGGTACTGGCCTTTCCTGAGGCCATCAGAGCGGGTCCCTGAGGTCCCCGTCATAAGTCGAGAGCAACTGCCGCAACTCGAGAAAATCCAGGAGGTTCTCCCCTCCAGGCGAGATGAGGCCCGATTTCCTCTGAGGCGTCCCAGGCTAATCACACCTAACCTCTGGAACTTCGAAACGGTCCTTCACATCCTTGCTGCAACTCAAGAAGTTCCCCGACATACCCGTCTCCACTCGAGAGGAAGCACGAGAGTCCCGCCCACATCCAGAGGAGCCCCGTTTCCGCCTCCATAGCTCGAGAGGAGGGATCCTTTCCCTGCATGGTCGGGAAAGAATTCCCGGCGTTCCCGTCGCATCTCAAGAGGGTAGGCTTTCCACAGGAAAGGCGTCAGGAACTCCAGGGTCCTTGCCACCATTCCCAGAGTCGCCCAGATGTCTCAGGCCATTCCAGGGAAGCCTGTTTTCCCGGCACTGCCTCAAATTTCAAGCCGAGGATCGACTCACACCATGGTGGCACGTGGATAGCGCTGTGGTAAAGCCTCGTGGGAAAGCCTGGTGGGAAAGCCTCTAGGGAAAGCCTCGAGGGAAAGCCACTGTTCCCTTGATTCACGCGAAGGGAAGCATGACACTGCTGCTACAGCTCGGGAGGTAAGCGCTCGTGCATGCCCCCACTCGAGACGAGGACTGACTCCCCTGGGGAGACTCCAGAAGTACCCCAATATCCAAGTCAGCACTGGAGAGGAATCCTCAGGTTCCGGCACCGACTCCAAACAAGGTCTTAGGCCCGGGCATCGACGGTAGTGGAATCCCGAGATGCCCCCGAGCAACTCGCATGGGGACTGGCCTTTCCTGCGGCCACCAGAGAGGGTCCCTGAGGTCTCCGTCGTAAGTCGAGAGCACCTGCCGTAACTCGAGAAAATCCAGGAGGTTCTCCCCTCCAGGCGAGATGAGGCCCATTTCCGCTGAGGCGTCTCGAGGCTAATCACACCTAACCTCTGGAACTTCCAAAGGGTCCTTCACACCCTTGCTGCAACTCAAGAAGTTCCCCGACATACCCGTCTCCACTCGAGAGGAAGCACAAGAGTCCCGCCCACATCCAGAGGAGCCCCGTTTCTGCCTCCTGGCTCGAGAGGAGGGATCCTTTCCCTGCGTGTTCGGGAAAGAATTCCCGGCATTTCCGTCGCATCTCAAGAGGAGGCGCTCTCCACAGGAAAGGCGAGAGGAACTTCAGGGTCGTGCCACCATTCCCAGAGTCACCCAAATGTCTCAGTCCATTCCAGGGAAACATGTTTTCCCTGCACTGCGTCGACTTTCAAGCCGAGGATCGACTCACACCACGGTGGCACGTTGGACAGCCCTGTGGGAAAGCCTCATAGGAAAGCCTCGTGGGAAAGCCTCGAGGGAAAGCCACAGATCCCTTGATCCACGCAAAGGGAAGTGTGACACTGCTGCTACAGCTCGGGAGGAAAGCGCACGTGAATGCCCCCACTCGAGACGAGGACTGACTCCCCTGGGGAGACTCCAGAAGTACCCCAAGATCCATGTCAGCACTGGAGAGGAATCCTCAGGTTCTGGCACTGACTCCACACAAGATCTAGGCCCCAACATCGACGGGAGAGGAATCCCGAGAGACCCCAGAGCAAATCGCATGGGGACTGGCCTTTACTGACGCCACCGGAGCGGGTCCCTGAGGTCCACGTTCTAAGTTGAGAGGACCTGCCGCAACTCGAGAAAATTCAGGAGGTTCTCCCCTCCAGGCGAGGTGAGGCCCATTTCCGCAGAGGCGTCTCGAGGCTAATCACACCTAACCTCGGAACTTCCAAAGGGTCCTTCACACCCTTACTGCAACTCAAGAAGTTCCCCGACATACCCGTCTCCACTCGAGAGGAAGCACGAAAGTTCCGCCCACATCCAGAGGAGCCCCGTTTCCGCCTCCTAGCTCGAGAGGAGGGATCCTTCCCCTGCGTGTTCGGGAAAGAATTCCCGGTGTTCCCGTCGCATCTGAAGAGGAGGAGCTCTCCACAGGAAAGCCGAGAGGAACTCCAGGGTCGTGCCACCATTCCCAGAGTCCCCCAGATGTCTCACTCCATTCCAGGGAAACCTGTTTTCCCTGCACTGCGTCGACTTTCAAGCCGAGGATCGACTCACACCACGGTGGCACGTGGGACAGCCCTGTGGGAAAGACTCGTGGGAAAACCTCGTGGGAAAGCCACGAGGGAAAGCCACAGATCCGTTGATCCACGCGAAGGGAAGCGCCACACTGCTGCTGCAGCTCGGGAGGAAAGCGCTCGTGCATGCCCCGACTCGAGACGAGGATTGACTCCCCTGGAGAGCCTCCAGAAGTAACCCAAGATCCATGTCTGCACTGAAGAGGAAACCTCAGGTTCCAGCACCGACTCCACCCAAGGTCTTAGGCCCCAGCATCGACTGGAGAGGAATCCCGAGAGGCGCCCAAGCAACTCGCATGGGTACTGGCCTTTCCTGAGGCCACCAGAGCGGGTCCCTGAGGTTCCCGACGTAAGTCGAGAGCACCTGCCGCAACTCGAGAAAATCCAGGTGGTTCTCCCCTAAAGGCGAGTTGAGGCCCATTTCCGCAGAGGTGTCTCGAGGCTAATCACACCTAACCTCTGGAACTTCCAAATGGTCCTTCAAAACCATGCTGCAACTCAAGAAGATCCCCGACATACCCGTCTCCACTCGAGAGGAAGCACGAGAGTCCCGCCCACATCCAGAGGAGCCCCGTTTCCACCTCCTAGCTCGAGAGGAGGGATCCTTTCCCTGCGTGGTCGGGAAAGAATTCCCGGCGTTCCCGTCGCATCTCAAGAGGAGGCGCTTTCCACAGGAAAGGCGAGAGGAACTCCAGGGTCGTGCCACCATTCCCAGAGTCCCCCAGATGTCTCAGTCCATTCCAGGGAATCCTGTTTTTCCTGTACTGCCTCGACTTTCAAGCCGAGGATCGACTCACACCACGGTGGCACGTGGGACAGCCCTGTGGGAAAGCCTCGTGGGAAAACCTCGTTGGAAAGCCTCGAGGGAAAGCCCCTGATCCCTTGATCCACGCAAAGAGAAGCGTGACACTGCTGCTTCAGCTCGGGAGGAAAGCGCACGTGCATTCCCCCACTCGAGACGACGACTGACTCCCCTCGGGAGACTCCAGAAGTACCCCAAGATCCATGTCAGCACTGGAGAGGAATGCTCAGGTTCCGGCACCTACTCCACACAAGATCTTAGCCCCGGCATAGACGGGAGAGGAATCCTGAGAGGCCCCCGAGCAACTCGCATGGGGACTGGCCTTTCCTGAGGCCACCAGAGCGGGTCCCTGAGGTCCCCGTCGTAAGTCGAGAGCACCTGCCGCAACTCGAGAAAATCCAGGAGGTTCTCCCCTCCAGGCGAGATGAGGCCCATTTCCGCTGAGGCGTCTCCAGGCTAATCACATCTAACATCTGGAACTTCCAAAGGGTCCTTCACACCCTTGCTGCAACTCAAGAAGTTCCCCGACATACCCGTCTCCACTCGAGAGGAAGCACGAGAGTCCCGCCCACATCCAGAGGAGCCCCGTTTCCAGCCTCCTAGCTCGAGAGGAGGGATCCTTTCCCTGCGTGCTCGGGAAAGAATTCCCGGCGTTCCCGTCGCATCTCAAGAGGAGGCGCTCTCCACAGGAAAGGCGAGAGGAACTCCAGGGTCGTGCCACCATTCCCAGAGTCCCGCAGATGTCTCAGTCCATTCCAGGGAAACCTGTTTTCCCCTGCACTGCCTCGACTTTCAAGCCGAGGATCGACTCACACCACGGTGGCACGTGGGACAGCCCTGTGGGAAAGCCTCGTGGGAAAGCCTCGTGGGAAAGCCTCGAGGGAAAGCCACATGATCCCTTGATCCACGCGAAGGGAAGCGTGACACTGCTGCTACAGCTCGGGAGGAAAGCGCACGTGCATGCCCCCACTCGAGACGAGGACTGACTCCCCTGGGAGACTCCAGAAGTACCCCAAGATCCATGTCAGCACTGGAGAGGAATCCTCAGGTTCCGGCACCGACTCCACACAAGGTCTTAGGCCCCGGCATCGACGGGAGAGGAATCCCGAGAGGCCCCGAGCAACTCGCATGGGGACTGGCCTTTCCTGAGGCCACCAGAGCGGGTCCCTGAGGTCCCGTCGTAAGTCGAGAGCACCTGCCGCAACTCGAGAAAATCCAGGAGGTTCTCCCCTCCAGGCGAGATGAGGCCCATTTCCGCTGAGGCGTCTCGAGGCTAATCACACCTAACCTCTGGAACTTCCAAAGGGTCCTTCACACCCTTGCTGCAACTCAAGAAGTTCCCCGACATACCCGTCTCCACTCGAGAGGAAGCACGAGAGTCCCGCCCACATCCAGAGGAGCCCCGTTTCCGCCTCCTAGCTCGAGAGGAGGGATCCTTTCCCTGCGTGGTCGGGAAAGAATTCCCGGCGTTCCGTCGCATCTCAAGAGGAGGCGCTCTCCACAGGAAAGGCGAGAGGAACTCCAGGGTCGTGCCACCATTCCCAGAGTCCCCCAGATGTCTCAGTCCATTCCAGGGAAACCTGTTTTCCCTGCACTGCCTCGACTTTCAAGCCGAGGATCGACTCACACCACGGTGGCACGTGGGACAGCCCTGTGGGAAAGCCTCGTGGGAAAGCCTCGTTGGAAAGCCTCGAGGGAAAGCCACTGATCCCTTGATCCACGCAAAGGGAAGCGTGACACTGCTGCTTCAGCTCGGGAGGAAAGCGCACGTGCATGCCCCCACTCGAGACGACGGACTGACTCCCCTGGGGAGACTCCAGAAGTACCCCAAGATCCATGTCAGCACTGGAGAGGAATGCCTCAGGTTCCGGCACCTGACTCCACACAAGATCTTAGGCCCCGGCATCGACGGGAGAGGAATCCCGAGAGGCCCCGAGCAACTCGCATGGGGACTGGCCTTTCCTGAGGCCACCAGAGCGGGTCCCTGAGGTCCCCGTCGTAAGTCGAGAGCACCTGCCGCAACTCGAGAAAATCCAGGAGGTTCTCCCCTCCAGGCGAGATGAGGCCCATTTCCGCTGAGGCGTCTCGAGGCTAATCACACCTAACATCTGGAACTTCCAAAGGGTCCTTCACACCCTTGCTGCAACTCAAGAAGTTCCCCGACATACCCGTCTCCACTCGAGAGGAAGCACGAGAGTCCCGCCCACATCCAGAGGAGCCCCGTTTCCGCCTCCTAGCTCGAGAGGAGGGATCCTTTCCCTGCGTGGTCGGGAAAGAATTCCCGGCGTTTCCGTCGCATCTCAAGAGGAGGCGCTCTCCACAGGAAAGGCGAGAGGAACTCCAGGGTCGTGCCACCATTCCCAGAGTCCCCCAGATGTCTCAGTCCATTCCAGGGAAACCTGTTTTCCCTGCACTGCCTCGACTTTCAAGCCGAGGATCGACTCACACCACGGTGGCACGTGGGACAGCCCTGTGGGAAAGCCTCGTGGGAAAGCCTCGTGGGAAAGCCTCGAGGGAAAGCCACTGATCCCTTGATCCACGCAAAGGGAAGCGTGACACTGCTGCTTCAGCTCGGGAGGAAAGCGCACGTGCATGCCCCCACTCGAGACGACGGACTGACTCCCCTGGGGAGACTCCAGAAGTACCCCAAGATCCATGTCAGCACTGGAGAGGAATGCCTCAGGTTCCGGCACCTACTCCACACAAGATCTTAGGCCCCGGCATCGACGGGAGAGGAATCCCGAGAGGCCCCGAGCAACTCGCATGGGGACTGGCCTTTCTGAGGCCACCAGAGCGGGTCCCTGAGGTCCCCGTCGTAAGTCGAGAGCACCTGCCGCAACTCGAGAAAATCCAGGAGGTTCTCCCCTCCAGGCGAGATGAGGCCCATTTCCGCTGAGGCGTCTCGAGGCTAATCACACCTAACCTCTGGAACTTCCAAAGGGTCCTTCACACCCTTGCTGCAACTCAAGAAGTTCCCCGACATACCCGTCTCCACTCGAGAGGAAGCACGAGAGTCCCGCCCACATCCAGAGGAGCCCCGTTTCCGCCTCCTAGCTCGAGAGGAGGGATCCTTTCCCTGCGTGGTCGGGAAAGAATTCCCGGCGTTCCCGTCGCATCTCAAGAGGAGGCGCTCTCCACAGGAAAGGCGAGAGGAACTCCAGGGTCGTGCCACCATTCCCAGAGTCCCCCAGATGTCTCAGTCCATTCCAGGGAAACCTGTTTTCCCTGCACTGCCTCGACTTTCAAGCCGAGGATCGACTCACACCACGGTGGCACGTGGGACAGCCCTGTGGGAAGCCTCGTGGGAAAGCCTCGTGGGAAAGCCTCGAGGGAAAGCCACAGATCCCTTGATCCACGCGAAGGGAAGCGTGACACTGCTGCTTACAGCTCGGGAGGAAAGCGCACGTGCATGCCCGCACTCGAGACGACGAGTGACTCCCCTGGGGAGACTCCAGAAGTACCCCAAGATCCATGTCAGCACTGGAGAGGAATCCTCAGGTTCCGGCACCGACTCCAAACAAGGTCTTAGGCCCTGGCATCGACGGGAGAGGAATCCCGAGAGGCCCCGAGCAACTCGCATGGGGACTGGCCTTTCCTGAGGCCACCAGAGCGGGTCCCTGAGGTCCCCGTCGTAAGTCGAGAGCACCTGCCGCAACTCGAGAAAATCCAGGAGGTTCTCCCTCCAGGCGAGATGAGGCCCATTTCCGCTGAGGTGTCTCGAGGCTAATCACACCTAACCTCTGGAACTTCCAAAGGGTCCTTCACACCCTTGCTGCAACTCAAGAAGATCCCCGACATACCCGTCTCCACTCGAGAGGAAGCACGAGAGTCCCGCCCACATTCCAGAGGAGCCCCGTTTCCGCCTCCTAGCTCGAGAGGAGGGATCCTTTCCCATGCAGTGGATCGGGAAAGAATTCCCAGTGTTTCCGGTCGCATCTCAAGAGGAGGCGATCTCCACAGGAAAGGCGAGAGGAACTCCAGGGACGTGCCACCATTCCCTAGAGTCCCCCAGATGTCTCAGTCCATTCCAGGGAAACCTGTTTTCCCTGCACTGCCTCGACTTTCAAGCCGAGGATCGACTCACACCACTGGTGGCACGTGGGACAGCCCTGTGGGAAAGCCTCGTGGGAAAGCCTCGAGAGAAAGCCTCGTGGGAAAGCCTCGAGGGAAGCCACAGTTGCTTTGATTCACGCGAACGGAAGTGTGACACTGCTGCTACATCTCGGAAGGAAAGCGCACGTGCATGCCCCCACTCGATACGAGGACTGACTACCCTGGAGAGACTCCAGAAGTACCCCAAGATCCACATCAGCACTGGCGAGGAATCCTCACGTTCCGGCACCGACTCCAAACAAGGTTTTAGGCCCCTGCATCGACGGGAGAAGAATCCCGAGAGGCCCCGAGCAACTAGCATGGGTACTGGCCTTTCCTGAGGCCATCAGAGCGGGTCCCTGAGGTCCCCGTCATAAGTCGAGAGCAACTGCCGCAACTCGATAAAATCCAGGAGGTTCTCCCCTCCAGGCGAGATGAGGCCCGTTTCCTCTGAGGCGTCCCCAGGCTAATCACACCTAACCTCTGGAACTTCGAAAACGTCCTTCACATCCTTGCTGCAACTCAAGAAGTTCCCCGACATACCCGTCTCCACTCGAGAGGAAGCACGAGAGTCCCGCCCACATCCAGAGGAGCCCCGTTTCCGCCTCATAGCACGAGAGGAGGGATCCTTTCCCTGCATGGTCGGGAAAGAATTCCCGGCGTTCCCGTCGCATCTCAAGAGGGTAGGCTTTCCACAGGAAAGGCGTCAGGAACTCCAGGGTCCTTCCACCATTCCCAGAGTCGCCCAGATGTCTCAGGCCATTCCAGGGAAGCCTGTTTTCCCGGCACTGCCTCAAATTTCAAGCCGAGGATCGACTCACACCATGGTGGCACGTGGATAGCGCTGTGGTAAAGCCTCGTGGGAAAGCCTGGTGGGAAAGCCTCTAGGGAAAGCCTCGAGGGAAAGCCACTGTTCCCTTGATTCACGCGAAGGGAAGCATGACACTGCTGCTACAGCTCGGGAGGTAAGCGCTCGTGCATGCCCCCACTCGAGACGAGGACTGACTCCCCTGGGGAGACTCCAGAAGTACCCCAATATCCAAGTCAGCACTGGAGAGGAATCCTCAGGTTCCGGCACCGACTCCAAACAAGGTCTTAGGCCCGGGCATCGACGGTAGTGGAATCCCGAGATGCCCCCGAGCAACTCGCATGGGGACTGGCCTTTCCTGCGGCCACCAGAGAGGGTCCCTGAGGTCTCCGTCGTAAGTCGAGAGCACCTGCCGTAACTCGAGAAAATCCAGGAGGTTCTCCCCTCCAGGCGAGATGAGGCCCATTTCCGCTGAGGCGTCTCGAGGCTAATCACACCTAACCTCTGGAACTTCCAAAGGGTCCTTCACACCCTTGCTGCAACTCAAGAAGTTCCCCGACATACCCGTCTCCACTCGAGAGGAAGCACAAGAGTCCCGCCCACATCCAGAGGAGCCCCGTTTCTGCCTCCTGGCTCGAGAGGAGGGATCCTTTCCCTGCGTGTTCGGGAAAGAATTCCCGGCATTTCCGTCGCATCTCAAGAGGAGGCGCTCTCCACAGGAAAGGCGAGAGGAACTTCAGGGTCGTGCCACCATTCCCAGAGTCACCCAAATGTCTCAGTCCATTCCAGGGAAACATGTTTTCCCTGCACTGCGTCGACTTTCAAGCCGAGGATCGACTCACACCACGGTGGCACGTTGGACAGCCCTGTGGGAAAGCCTCATAGGAAAGCCTCGTGGGAAAGCCTCGAGGGAAAGCCACAGATCCCTTGATCCACGCAAAGGGAAGTGTGACACTGCTGCTACAGCTCGGGAGGAAAGCGCACGTGAATGCCCCCACTCGAGACGAGGACTGACTCCCCTGGGGAGACTCCAGAAGTACCCCAAGATCCATGTCAGCACTGGAGAGGAATCCTCAGGTTCTGGCACTGACTCCACACAAGATCTAGGCCCCAACATCGACGGGAGAGGAATCCCGAGAGACCCCAGAGCAAATCGCATGGGGACTGGCCTTTACTGACGCCACCGGAGCGGGTCCCTGAGGTCCACGTTCTAAGTTGAGAGGACCTGCCGCAACTCGAGAAAATTCAGGAGGTTCTCCCCTCCAGGCGAGGTGAGGCCCATTTCCGCAGAGGCGTCTCGAGGCTAATCACACCTAACCTCGGAACTTCCAAAGGGTCCTTCACACCCTTACTGCAACTCAAGAAGTTCCCCGACATACCCGTCTCCACTCGAGAGGAAGCACGAAAGTTCCGCCCACATCCAGAGGAGCCCCGTTTCCGCCTCCTAGCTCGAGAGGAGGGATCCTTCCCCTGCGTGTTCGGGAAAGAATTCCCGGTGTTCCCGTCGCATCTGAAGAGGAGGAGCTCTCCACAGGAAAGCCGAGAGGAACTCCAGGGTCGTGCCACCATTCCCAGAGTCCCCCAGATGTCTCACTCCATTCCAGGGAAACCTGTTTTCCCTGCACTGCGTCGACTTTCAAGCCGAGGATCGACTCACACCACGGTGGCACGTGGGACAGCCCTGTGGGAAAGACTCGTGGGAAAACCTCGTGGGAAAGCCACGAGGGAAAGCCACAGATCCGTTGATCCACGCGAAGGGAAGCGCCACACTGCTGCTGCAGCTCGGGAGGAAAGCGCTCGTGCATGCCCCGACTCGAGACGAGGATTGACTCCCCTGGAGAGCCTCCAGAAGTAACCCAAGATCCATGTCTGCACTGAAGAGGAAACCTCAGGTTCCAGCACCGACTCCACCCAAGGTCTTAGGCCCCAGCATCGACTGGAGAGGAATCCCGAGAGGCGCCCAAGCAACTCGCATGGGTACTGGCCTTTCCTGAGGCCACCAGAGCGGGTCCCTGAGGTTCCCGACGTAAGTCGAGAGCACCTGCCGCAACTCGAGAAAATCCAGGTGGTTCTCCCCTAAAGGCGAGTTGAGGCCCATTTCCGCAGAGGTGTCTCGAGGCTAATCACACCTAACCTCTGGAACTTCCAAATGGTCCTTCAAAACCATGCTGCAACTCAAGAAGATCCCCGACATACCCGTCTCCACTCGAGAGGAAGCACGAGAGTCCCGCCCACATCCAGAGGAGCCCCGTTTCCACCTCCTAGCTCGAGAGGAGGGATCCTTTCCCTGCGTGGTCGGGAAAGAATTCCCGGCGTTCCCGTCGCATCTCAAGAGGAGGCGCTTCCACAGGAAAGGCGAGAGGAACTCCAGGGTCGTGCCACCATTCCCAGAGTCCCCCAGATGTCTCAGTCCATTCCAGGGAATCCTGTTTTTCCTGTACTGCCTCGACTTTCAAGCCGAGGATCGACTCACACCACGGTGGCACGTGGGACAGCCCTGTGGGAAAGCCTCGTGGGAAAACCTCGTTGGGAAAGCCTCGAGGGAAAGCCCCTGATCCCTTGATCCACGCAAAGAGAAGCGTGACACTGCTGCTTCAGCTCGGGAGGAAAGCGCACGTGCATTCCCCCACTCGAGACGACGACTGACTCCCCTGGGAGACTCCAGAAGTACCCCAAGATCCATGTCAGCACTGGAGAGGAATGCTCAGGTTCCGGCACCTACTCCACACAAGATCTTAGGCCCCGGCATCGACGGGAGAGGAATCCCTGAGAGGCCCCCGAGCAACTCGCATGGGGACTGGCCTTTCCTGAGGCCACCAGAGCGGGTCCCTGAGGTCCCCGTCGTAAGTCGAGAGCACCTGCCGCAACTCGAGAAAATCCAGGAGGTTCTCCCCTCCAGGCGAGATGAGGCCCATTTCCGCTGAGGCGTCTCCAGGCTAATCACATCTAACATCTGGAACTTCCAAAGGGTCCTTCACACCCTTGCTGCAACTCAAGAAGTTCCCCGACATACCCGTCTCCACTCGAGAGGAAGCACGAGAGTCCCGCCCACATCCAGAGGAGCCCCGTTTCCAGCCTCCTAGCTCGAGAGGAGGGATCCTTTCCCTGCGTGGTCGGGAAAGAATTCCCGGCGTTCCCGTCGCATCTCAAGAGGAGGCGCTCTCCACAGGAAAGGCGAGAGGAACTCCAGGGTCGTGCCACCATTCCCAGAGTCCCGCAGATGTCTCAGTCCATTCCAGGGAAACCTGTTTTCCCTGCACTGCCTCGACTTTCAAGCCGAGGATCGACTCACACCACGGTGGCACGTGGGACAGCCCTGTGGGAAAGCCTCGTGGGAAAGCCTCGTGGGAAAGCCTCGAGGGAAAGCCACAGATCCCTTGATCCACGCGAAGGGAAGCGTGACACTGCTGCTACAGCTCGGGAGGAAAGCGCTACGTGCATGCCCCCACTCGAGACGAGGACTGACTCCCCTGGGAGACTCCAGAAGTACCCCAAGATCCATGTCAGCACTGGAGAGGAATCCTCAGGTTCCGGCACCGACTCCACACAAGGTCTTAGGCCCCGGCATCGACGGGAGAGGAATCCCGAGAGGCCCCGAGCAACTCGCATGGGGACTGGCCTTTCCTGAGGCCACCAGAGCGGGTCCCTGAGGTCCCCGTCGTAAGTCGAGAGCACCTGCCGCAACTCGAGAAAATCCAGGAGGTTCTCCCCTCCAGGCGAGATGAGGCCCATTTCCGCTGAGGCGTCTCGAGGCTAATCACACCTAACCTCTGGAACTTCCAAAGGGTCCTTCACACCCTTGCTGCAACTCAAGAAGTTCCCCGACATACCCGTCTCCACTCGAGAGGAAGCACGAGAGTCCCGCCCACATCCAGAGGAGCCCCGTTTCCGCCTCCTAGCTCGAGAGGAGGGATCCTTTCCCTGCGTGGTCGGGAAAGAATTCCCGGCGTTTCCCGTCGCATCTCAAGAGGAGGCGCTCTCCACAGGAAAGGCGAGAGGAACTCCAGGGTCGTGCCACCATTCCCAGAGTCCCCCAGATGTCTCAGTCCATTCCAGGGAAACCTGTTTTCCCTGCACTGCCTCGACTTTCAAGCCGAGGATCGACTCACACCACGGTGGCACGTGGGACAGCCCTGTGGGAAAGCCTCGTGGGAAAGCCTCGTGGAAAGCCTCGAGGGAAAGCCCACTGATCCCTTGATCCACGCAAAGGGAAGCGTGACACTGCTGCTTACAGCTCGGGAGGAAAGCGCACGTGCATGCCCCCACTCGAGACGACGGACTGACTCCCCTGGGAGACTCCAGAAGTACCCCAAGATCCATGTCAGCACTGGAGAGGAATGCCTCAGGTTCCGGCACCTGACTCCACACAAGATCTTAGCCCCGGCATCGACGGGAGAGGAATCCCGAGAGGCCCCGAGCAACTCGCATGGGGACTGGCCTTTCCTGAGGCCACCAGAGCGGGTCCCTGAGGTCCCCGTCGTAAGTCGAGAGCACCTGCCGCAACTCGAGAAAATCCAGGAGGTTCTCCCCTCCAGGCGAGATGAGGCCCATTTCCGCTGAGGCGTCTCGAGGCTAATCACATCTAACATCTGGAACTTCCAAAGGGTCCTTCACACCCTTGCTGCAACTCAAGAAGTTCCCCGACATACCCGTCTCCACTCGAGAGGAAGCACGAGAGTCCCGCCCACATCCAGAGGAGCCCCGTTTCCGCCTCCTAGCTCGAGAGGAGGGATCCTTTCCCTGCGTGGTCGGGAAAGAATTCCCGGCGTTCCCGTCGCATCTCAAGAGGAGGCGCTCTCCACAGGAAAGGCGAGAGGAACTCCAGGGTCGTGCCACCATTCCCAGAGTCCCCCAGATGTCTCAGTCCATTCCAGGGAAACCTGTTTTCCCTGCACTGCCTCGACTTTCAAGCCGAGGATCGACTCACACCACGGTGGCACGTGGGACAGCCCTGTGGGAAAGCCTCGTGGGAAAGCCTCGTGGGAAAGCCTCGAGGGAAAGCCACTAGATCCCTTGATCCACGCAAAGGGAAGCGTGACACTGCTGCTTCAGCTCGGGAGGAAAGCGCACGTGCATTCCCCCACTCGAGACGACGGACTGACTCCCCTGGGGAGACTCCAGAAGTACCCCAAGATCCATGTCAGCACTGGAGAGGAATGCCTCAGGTTCCTGGCACCTACTCCACACAAGATCTTAGGCCCCGGCATCGACGGGAGAGGAATCCCGAGAGGCCCCGAGCAACTCGCATGGGGACTGGCCTTTCCTGAGGCCACCAGAGCGGGTCCCTGAGGTCCCCGTCGTAAGTCGAGAGCACCTGCCGCAACTCGAGAAAATCCAGGAGGTTCTCCCCTCCAGGCGAGATGAGGCCCATTTCCGCTGAGGCGTCTCGAGGCTAATCACACCTAACCTCTGGAACTTCCAAAGGGTCCTTCACACCCTTGCTGCAACTCAAGAAGTTCCCCGACATACCCGTCTCCACTCGAGAGGAAGCACGAGAGTCCCGCCCACATCCAGAGGAGCCCCGTTTCCGCCTCCTAGCTCGAGAGGAGGGATCCTTTCCCTGCGTGGTCGGGAAAGAATTCCCGGCGTTCCCGTCGCATCTCAAGAGGAGGCGCTCTCCACAGGAAAGGCGAGAGGAACTCCAGGGTCGTGCCACCATTCCCAGAGTCCCCCAGATGTCTCAGTCCATTCCAGGGAAACCTGTTTTCCCTGCACTGCCTCGACTTTCAAGCCGAGGATCGACTCACACCACGGTGGCACGTGGGACAGCCCTGTGGGAAAGCCTCGTGGGAAACCTCGTGGGAAAGCCTCGAGGGAAAGCCACAGATCCCTTGATCCACGCGAAGGGAAGCGTGACACTGCTGCTTACAGCTCGGGAGGAAAGCGCACGTGCATGCCCGCACTCGAGACGACGAGTGACTCCCCTGGGGAGACTCCAGAAGTACCCCAAGATCCATGTCAGCACTGGAGAGGAATCCTCAGGTTCCGGCACCGACTCCAAACAAGGTCTTAGGCCCTGGCATCGAAGGGAGAGGAATCCCGAGAGGCCCCGAGCAACTTGCATGGGGACTGGCCTTTCCTGAGGCCACCAGAGCGGGTCCCTGAGGTCCCCGTCGTAAGTCGAGAGCACCTGCCGCAACTCGAGAAAATCCAGGAGGTTCTCCCCTCCAGGCGAGATGAGGCCCATTTCCGCTGAGGTGTCTCGAGGCTAATCACACCTAACCTCTGGAACTTCCAAAGGGTCCTTCACACCCTTGCTGCAACTCAAGAAGATCCCCGACATACCCGTCTCCACTCGAGAGGAAGCACGAGAGTCCCGCCCAAATTCCAGAGGAGCCCCGTTTCCGCCTCCTAGCTCGAGAGGAGGGATCCTTTCCATGCAGTGATCGGGAAAGAATTCCCAGTGTTTCCGGTCGCATCTCAAGAGGAGGCGATCTCCACAGGAAAGGCGAGAGGAACTCCAGGGATCGTGCCACCATTCCCTAGAGTCCCCCAGATGTCTCCAGTCCATTCCAGGGAAACCTGTTTTCCCTGCACTGCCTCTACTTTCAAGCCGAGGATCGACTCACACCACTGGTGGCACGTGGGACAGCCCTGTGGGAAAGCCTCGTGGGAAAGCCTCGAGAGAAAGCCTCGTGGGAAAGCCTCGAGGGAAGCCACAGTTGCTTTGATTCACGCGAACGGAAGTGTGACACTGCTGCTACATCTCGGAAGGAAAGCGCACGTGCATGCCCCCACTCGATACGAGGACTGACTACCCTGGAGAGACTCCAGAAGTACCCCAAGATCCACATCAGCACTGGCGAGGAATCCTCACGTTCCGGCACCGACTCCAAACAAGGTTTTAGGCCCCTGCATCGACGGGAGAAGAATCCCGAGAGGCCCCGAGCAACTAGCATGGGTACTGGCCTTTCCTGAGGCCATCAGAGCGGGTCCCTGAGGTCCCCGTCATAAGTCGAGAGCAACTGCCGCAACTCGATAAAATCCAGGAGGTTCTCCCCTCCAGGCGAGATGAGGCCCGTTTCCTCTGAGGCGTCCCCAGGCTAATCACACCTAACCTCTGGAACTTCGAAAACGTCCTTCACATCCTTGCTGCAACTCAAGAAGTTCCCCGACATACCCGTCTCCACTCGAGAGGAAGCACGAGAGTCCCGCCCACATCCAGAGGAGCCCCGTTTCCGCCTCATAGCACGAGAGGAGGGATCCTTTCCCTGCATGGTCGGGAAAGAATTCCCGGCGTTCCCGTCGCATCTCAAGAGGGTAGGCTTTCCACAGGAAAGGCGTCAGGAACTCCAGGGTCCTTCCACCATTCCCAGAGTCGCCCAGATGTCTCAGGCCATTCCAGGGAAGCCTGTTTTCCCGGCACTGCCTCAAATTTCAAGCCGAGGATCGACTCACACCATGGTGGCACGTGGATAGCGCTGTGGTAAAGCCTCGTGGGAAAGCCTGGTGGGAAAGCCTCTAGGGAAAGCCTCGAGGGAAAGCCACTGTTCCCTTGATTCACGCGAAGGGAAGCATGACACTGCTGCTACAGCTCGGGAGGTAAGCGCTCGTGCATGCCCCCACTCGAGACGAGGACTGACTCCCCTGGGGAGACTCCAGAAGTACCCCAATATCCAAGTCAGCACTGGAGAGGAATCCTCAGGTTCCGGCACCGACTCCAAACAAGGTCTTAGGCCCGGGCATCGACGGTAGTGGAATCCCGAGATGCCCCCGAGCAACTCGCATGGGGACTGGCCTTTCCTGCGGCCACCAGAGAGGGTCCCTGAGGTCTCCGTCGTAAGTCGAGAGCACCTGCCGTAACTCGAGAAAATCCAGGAGGTTCTCCCCTCCAGGCGAGATGAGGCCCATTTCCGCTGAGGCGTCTCGAGGCTAATCACACCTAACCTCTGGAACTTCCAAAGGGTCCTTCACACCCTTGCTGCAACTCAAGAAGTTCCCCGACATACCCGTCTCCACTCGAGAGGAAGCACAAGAGTCCCGCCCACATCCAGAGGAGCCCCGTTTCTGCCTCCTGGCTCGAGAGGAGGGATCCTTTCCCTGCGTGTTCGGGAAAGAATTCCCGGCATTTCCGTCGCATCTCAAGAGGAGGCGCTCTCCACAGGAAAGGCGAGAGGAACTTCAGGGTCGTGCCACCATTCCCAGAGTCACCCAAATGTCTCAGTCCATTCCAGGGAAACATGTTTTCCCTGCACTGCGTCGACTTTCAAGCCGAGGATCGACTCACACCACGGTGGCACGTTGGACAGCCCTGTGGGAAGCCTCATAGGAAAGCCTCGTGGGAAAGCCTCGAGGGAAAGCCACAGATCCCTTGATCCACGCAAAGGGAAGTGTGACACTGCTGCTACAGCTCGGGAGGAAAGCGCACGTGAATGCCCCCACTCGAGACGAGGACTGACTCCCCTGGGGAGACTCCAGAAGTACCCCAAGATCCATGTCAGCACTGCGAGAGGAATCCTCAGGTTCTGGCACTGACTCCACACAAGATCTAGGCCCCAACATCGACGGGAGAGGAATCCGAGAGACCCCAGAGCAAATCGCATGGGGACTGGCCTTTACTGACGCCACCGAGCGGGTCCCTGAGGTCCACGTTCTAAGTTGAGAGGACCTGCCGCAACTCGGAGAAAATTCAGGAGGTTCTCCCCTCCAGGCGAGGTGAGGGCCCATTTCCGCCAGAGGCGTTCTCGAGGCTAATCACACCTAACCTCGGAACTTCCAAAGGGTCCTTCACACCCTTACTGCAACTCAAGAAGTTCCCGACATACCCGTCTCCACTCGAGAGGAAGCACGAAGTCGCCCACATCCAGAGGAGCCCCGTTTCCGCCTCCTAAGCTCGAGAGGAGGGATCCTTCCCTGCGTGCGTCTCGGAAAAGAATTCCCGGTGTTCCCGTC
>NW_017215803.1:0-13639 GCF_001704415.2 Capra hircus
AGTATGTGGTCAGGCTGTTTCCACACATTGAGACTGCAGTTTTGCCTGAAAACAAAACCGCTATCTACCATTGTTAACTAGACTGCAGCAGCAAATTTGGAAAAGAAATCGGGCGTTCTTTATCGGCCACATTCGAGCTCATTCCGGCCTGCCTGGCCTTTAAATGCTCTCAATGAATTGGCAGATTCGTTAACCAGGATTTCAGTGGCTTCTGTTTTGAAGAAGCTCGAGCTTCTCACTCACTTCATCATCAGAATGCCACTGCCTTACGATACCAGTTTCAAATTCCTCGAGAATCTGCCCGAGAGATTGTTCGTTCTTGTTCACATTGTCCTACTACCGTGAATGCTTTGCCTCTGGGAGTTAACCCTCGCGGTCTCAAACCTAATGCACTCTGGCAAATGGATGTAACCCATGTCTCTTCGTTTTGGAAAACTGTCTTTTGTTCATGTAACTGTAGATACCTTCTCTCATGTTATTATTGCCACTGCTCGTACAGGGGAAGCAGTTAAAGATGTAATACAACATCTTTTTACATGCTTTTCCTATCTGGGCTTGCCAAAAGCTTTAAAAACTGATAATGCCCCTGCTTACACTTCTAAATCTTTTCAGCAATTCTGTACAAGATTTCAAATTAAACATAACACCGGCATCCCTTATAACCCGCAAGGACAAGCCATTGTGGAAAGAGCACATCAAACACTGAAAATCCATATTCAAAAACTAAAAGAAGGGGAATTTAAATATAGTTCCCCCCATCAGATTTTGAAACATGCTCTTTTCGTGATAAATAACTTAAATACTGATTCATCCGGAAACACTGCAATGCTTCGCCATTGGTGCCCAGAGCAATTGAATGCAAAACCATTAGTAAAATGGAGGGACCTTCTCTCCGGACAATGGAAAGGTCCTGACCCCTTATTAACCAGTGGGCGAGGGTATGCTTGTGTTTTTCCACAGGACGCGGACGCTCCGATTTGGTTCCAGACAGACTAATTCGCCATGTCTCAGCTCCCCGGATACCAGAATCCCCCGCCACCGCGATCTCTAAAAAGGAAGAAACTCCGTCTTCCTCCGCTCCTCCGCCAGCACGGGAAACGCCGCTGACCCTAGGACAGCTGACATTGGGAGATCCCGGATAGGCGAGGAGCGGAGCCACCCACTGGACAGATGTCACGACTTCAGATACAGGATATTGAGCCCCCTGATTTTTTGCCTCGCAGGAATCCATTAGGACGCCCAGCTCAGTCAACCCAACAAGCCTCCTTACCTACCTGGGGACAGATTAAAGCCTCTGTCGCCAGGCACAGGGGATAGCTACCCTACAGGGATCGTCAGTCTCTCCTGAAAAGGTGTTTATTGCCATGCTTGCCTTGCTCTCTTGCCCAGGTAAGCGCTGCTCCCATTCCAACCAAATATTGGGCGTTTCTCCCGGATCCCCCAACTTTCCAAGTTGTTACTTGGAACAGTGACCCCATACGAGTTAGTACAGACCAGCCTCGCCTTTTGGAGGATCCTATACTTCCTATACAAAAGACCAATACCCTATTAATTTCAATTATACCTTTAAAGGACTAGCAGATGATTTTCCTGTTTGCTTTAATTTTCCTCCTGGCCTTACAGGAGATTTCTTTACCAAGACAGGATGCGTTGGAGCCTCCACAAAAGCAGTTATGACAGATTCCCCAACCTCTAAATTTGCATCTAAAGGGGATCGGTCTGCTTGGATATTACGAGCCCGTATGCCTGGGTCCTTGGCTCCTATAAGTCCTTGTCTCTCGAAACTCCATCAGACTATCCAAATTGTGACGATGTTGCTCCCTCAGATGTTGTTTGGAAAACTATAGATGATCATTCAGGATATCCAATTTGGAAGTCTTGTATTTATAATTCGAAAATAGATTACAATATGCCGGGAGGAAGAAATTGTGCAATTCAGGACTGGAGCAACCCAAATCCAGGTCAAGACCCTGAGTCTGACGATGGCTTTATCAATAGATTGGATAATTGGAAAAAATATTCAGTTTCTTGGCGTTAGTTGCCACCAGACGGCATCATAACCAATTCGTACCCCCTATGCTGTCTTATACGACTAGAGGTAAAACCTTTTGGCAGCCAGAAATTTGGAGAGCCCTTGCAGCCACCGCCCCTATTATTTTAATCCGACCAAAGAATACCTCTACCTACTCCATTTTAGCTTGTTTACCCTCTCCTTATGTTTTTCTTTTCACTAATGATTCTGAAAGACTTAACATACAATTGAATTTATACAGGTGGACCCCATGTAGTGTCTTGTGAACAATGTATGCTTTCATCCTGTTTAACTCCTCAATATAAAGTTTGCTCTTTCATGGTTTTAAAACGTCCGTCCTATCTCATGGTACCTGTAACTGTGGCCACGTATTGGTATGATAACCATGGCCTAGCTGTACTGCAACGGCTACAAGATTTAATGCGGACACGACGGTTTGTGGGCTTACTTGTTTTGGGAATATCGGCTTTGATAACTGCAATTACTTCTGTTACTGTGGCGGCATTGTCATTGTCTCAACAAGTGCATACTGCCCAATATGTTGATACCGTATCCAAAAATGTTTCTTTAACGCTGGCAACCCAGGAAATTATAGATAGGAAGCTAGAAATAAGGGTTGATGCCTTAGAAGAAGCAGTAATGCATATTGGGACTGAATTACAGAGTCTGAAAGTGAAAATGGCTCTTTCATGTCATGCTGATTACCGGTGGATATGTGTTACATCCCTGAAAGTAAATGAGACAGATTTTGAATGGGAGAGAGTCAAAAATCATATTTTAGGTGTTTGGAACAGCTCAGATATTAGTTTAGACTTAGGGAAACTTCATAATCAGATTCAGACCTTGGAACACTCTCGATTAGATTTTACTGCTGCAGGAGAAGCCAATGACTTTTTCCACACCTTCTCTGACTTCATTTCTGGAAAAACTCTTCTGACTACTGTTTCTAGCTATGCTGCTGTGGGTGCCATAATCCTGCTCCTTGTAATCGTGCTTCCTTGTGTTGTCAGGACTCTTCGGCAGAGCATTCAGAATCTCGCGACTGAACTGCACCTAATTTTTTTTAAAAATAATAAAGAAGGGGGAGATGCCGGAAGCCAATGTGAGGAATCCCGCCCGTGACAAGGTCATGAGGAAGGAAGCTGACATACGCAAGGCGTGCTCAGACTTCAGGGACCCCTCTGGAAATTCCTAAGCATGTACCCCAACAAAAATCTGCCGGCTTTTGTGCTCTGCTTTTCCACTCTTCTGACATTTTCTGGAAAAAGTCAATTCAGGGCTTTAGTCTTCTGCATTTGAAAGAGTGTTTCAATCCAAAAACCCCTCCGATGGCTTTCTAGCCTGCCTGCAGGACTCTGCGAGTGTGATTGTTTGAGGCCTCCTGACCGCAGGAGGCACAGGAAGCTTAAAACATCCTAGGAATGTAGGGGCTTCCGAAGAGTCAAAATCTTTAGAATAGGACTGATTAAAAGTTTCATTTGTTGAGTCAATGCTTGCTGCCAAATTTTCATATCCTTTATTTTTAGATATAGTTGGTATATAGAAAAACAAGTAGTAGACCTGGTATTAGCAACATTAGATCTTCGAGTTAAGTACCTTCTTTGTTATATCCCACTGCACCTTTGTTCTATAGAGATGTAACTTTAATGCTTTAAGGAGATGCAAATTAAAGAAAAACACTTCAGGGGAAACAAAATCAACATTCATTAAGGAAGAGAGATAAAAAGTGTTAACAAGCTTCTTGGCCAGAAGATAATGTAAATCACCTGAGACCTTTTGTATACAAAATGATGTATAGAAAGAGTCTGGGCTGCGAACGCTACATAATTCTGTGTTACCCATTGATCTCCATGTTTTATCAAAAGTATAAAAGGCCTTCTGAACAATAAAGGATCGGACCAGTTTCTCGGACCAGTTTCTCGGACCAGTTTCTCGAACTAGTCTCTCGGCCTGGTTTCTTGGGACTCTGGCTCCCCCCATGTCTCTCTCTCTCCTCTTCTCTCCCCTTTCCTCTCTCTGCTCTTTACTTTAACTTCAGGCTGAATCTCCATCTGGGGCGCGGAGGCTCGCCAGGTCTACTTACTTGCCCCGGCTGTTAAGACCCGCACGAAAGGGAGCTTAAGGCGAGGCACCCTTAGATATTCAAGCGGGCGCCGGTGGCCCAACGTAGATGGTGCAAATTCCTTGTCTGGAATTTTATTGGCCTTCCGCGTAAACCAAGCTATTCAGCCCTCTTCCTCCACTTAACCTTCTTACTACACTATAGTTTCTTAATCTAATCTTACATTAATAAACAAACAAGTCTTTCCACGCCAATGCCGTCCACGCTTCGAGTTCCCTGGATCCACCGGGGCTGGACCCCGGCACCGAGAGGCACCCGAACAACTCGCATGGGGACTGGCCTTTCCTGAGGCGACCAGAGCGGGTCCCTGAGGTCCCCGTCGTAAGTCGAGAGCACCTGCCGCAACTCGAGAAAATCCAGGAAGTTCTCCCCTCCAGGCGAGATGAGGCCCATTTCCGCTGAGGCGTCTCGAGGCTAATCACACCTAAACTCTGCAACTTACAAAGGGTCCTTCACACCCTTGCTGCAACTCAAGAAGTTCCCCGACATACCCGTCTCCATTCGAGAGGAAGCACGAGAGTCCCCCCCACATCCAGAGGAGCCCCGTTTCTGCCTCCTAGCTTGAGAAGAGGGATCCTTTCCCTGCGTGGTCGGGAAAGAATTCCCGGCGTTCCCGTCGCATCTCAAGAGGAGGCACTCTCCACAGGAAAGGCGAGAGGAACTCCAGGGTCGTGCCACCATTCCCAGAGTCCCCCAGATGTCTCAGTCCATTCCAGGCATACCTGTTTTTCCTGCACTGCCTAGACTTTCAAGCCGAGGATCGACTCACACCACGGTGGCACGTGGGACAGCCCTGCGAGAAAGCCTTGCGGGAAAGCCTCGTGCGAAAGCCTCGAGGGAAAGCTACAGATCCCTTGATCCACGCGAATGGAAGCGTGACACTGCTGCTAGAGCTCGGGAGGAAAGCACACGTGCATGCCCCCACACGAGACGAGTACTGACTCCCCTGGGGAGACTCCAGAAGTACCCCAAGATCCATGTCATCACTGGAGAGGAATCCTCAGTTTCTGGCACCGACTCCACACAAGGTCTTAGGCCCCGGCATCAACAGTAGAGGAATCCCGAGAGACCCCCGAGCAACTCGCATGGGGACTGGCCTTTCCTGAGGCCACCAGAGCGGGTCCCTGAGGTCCCCGTCCTAAGTCGAGAGCACCTGCCGCAACTCGAGAAAATCCAGGAGGTTCTCCCCTCCAGGCGAGATGAGGCCCTTTTCCGCTGAGATGTCTCGAGTCTAATCACACCTAAACTCGGGAACTTCGAAAGGGTCCTTCACACCTTTGCTTCAACTCAAGAAGTTCCCCGACATACCCGTCTCCACTCGAGAGGAAGCACGAGAGTCCAGCCCACATTCAGATGAGCCGTGTTTCCGCCTCCTAGCTCGAGAGGAGGGATCCTTTCCCTGCGTGTCCGGAAAGAATTCCCGGCGTTCCCGTCGCATCTCAAGAGGAGGGGCTCTAAACAGTAAAGGTGAGAGGAACTCCAGGTCGTGCCACCATTCCCTGAATGCCCCGGATGTCTCAGTCCATTCCAGGGAAACCTGTTTACCCTGCACTGCCTCGACTTTCAATCCGAGGATAGAGTCACACCACGGTGGCACGTGGGAGAGCCCTGTGGGAAAGCCTCGAGGGAAAGCCTCGTGGGAAAGCCTCGAGGTAAAGCCACAGATCCCTTGATCCACGTGAAGGGAAGCGTGACACTGCTGATAGAGCTTGGAAGGTAAGCGCACGGGCATGCCCCCACACGAGACGAGGACTGACTCCCAGGGGAGACTCCAGAAGTACCCCAAGATCCATGTCAGCACTGGAGAGAAATCCTCAGGTTCCAGCACCGACTCCACACAAGGTCTTAGGCCCTGGCATCGATGGCAGAGCAATACCGAGAGGCCCCGAGCAACTCGCATGGGGACTGACCTTTCCTGAGGCCACCAGAGCGGGTCCCTTTGGGCCCCGTCCTAAGACGAGGGCACCTGCCGCAACTCGAGAAAATCCAGGAGGTTCTCCCCTCTAAGCGAGATGATGCCCATTTCCAGGGAGGCGTCTCGAGGGTAATCACATCTAACCTCTCTAACTTCCAAAGGGTCCTTCACACCCTTGCTGCAACTCAAGAAGTTCCCCGACATACCCGTTTCCACTCGAGAGGAATGAGGAGAGTCCCTCCCTCATCCAGAGGAGCCCCGTTTCCGCCTCCTAGCTCGTGAGCTGGGATCCTTTCCCTGCGTGTTCGGGAAAGAATTCCCGGCGTTCCCGTCGCATCTCAAGAGGAGGGGCTCTCCACAGGAAGGCGAGAGGTAATCCAGGGTCGTGCCACCATTCCCAGAGTCCCCCAGATGTCTCAGTCCATTCCAGGGAAACCTGTGTTCCCTGCACTGCCACGACTTTAAAGCAGAGGATCGACTCACACCACGGTGGCTTGTGGGACAACCCTGTGGGAAAGCCTCGTGGGCAAGCCTCGAGGGAAAGCCACAGATCCCTTGATCCACGGGAAGAGAAGCGTGACACTGCTGCTACAGCTCGAGAGGAAATCGCACGTGAATGCCCCAATTCGAGACGAGGACTGACTCCCCTCTGGAGACTCCAAAAGTACCCCAAATCCATGTCAGCACTGGAGAGGAATCCTCAGGTTTCGGCAGCGATTCCACACAAGGTCTTAGGCCCCGGCATCGACGGGAGAGGAATCCCGAGAGGCCCCCGAGCAACTCGCATGGGGACTGGCCTTTCCAGAGGCCAACAGAGCGGGTCCCTGAGGTCCCCGTCGTAAGTTGAGAGCACCTGCCGCAACTCGAGAAAATCCAGGAGGTTCTCCGCTCCACGGGAGATGAGGCCCCATTTCCGCTGAGGCGTCTCGAGGCTAATCACACCTAACCTCTGGAACTTACAAAGGGTCCTTCACACCCTTGCTGCAACTCAAGAAGTTCCCCGACATACCCGTCTCCACTCGAGGGGAAACACGAGAGTCCCGCCCTCATCCAGAGAAGCCCCGTTTCCGCCTCCTAGCTCGAGAGGAGGGATCCTTTCCCTGCGTGTTCGGGAAAGAATTCCCGGCGTTCCTGTTGCATCTCAAGAAGAGGCGCTCTCCACAGGAAAGGCGAGAGGAACTCCAGGGTCGTGCCACCATTCCCAGAGTCTCCCAGATGTCTCAGTTCATTCCAGGGAAACCTGTTTTCCCTGCACTGCCTCGACTTTCAAGCCGAGTATGGACTCACACCACAGTGACACGTGGGACAGCCCTGTGGGAAAGCCTCGTGGGAAAGCCTCGAGGGAAAGCCTCAGATCCCTTGATCCACGTGAAGGGAAGCGTGACACTGCTGCTACAGCTCGGGAGAAAAGCGAACGTGCATGCCCCCACTCGAGACGAGGACTGACTCCCCTGGGGAGACTCCAGACGTACCCCAAGATCCATGTCAGCACTGGAGAGGAATCCTCAGGTTCCGGCACTGACTCCACACAAGGTCTTAGGCCCCGGCATCGACGGGAAAGGAATACCGAGAGGCACCCGAACAACTCGCATGGGGACTGGCCTTTCCTGAGGCGACCAGAGCGGGTCCCTGAGGTCCCCGTCGTAAGTCGAGAGCACCTGCCGCAACTCGAGAAAATCCAGGAAGTTCTCTCCTCCAGGCGAGATGAGGCCCATTTCCGCTGAGGCGTCTCGAGGCTAATCACACCTAAACTCTGCAACTTACAAAGGGTCCTTCACACCCTTGCTGCAACTCAAGAAGTTCCCCGACATACCCGTCTCCATTCGAGAGGAAGCACGAGAGTCCCCCCCACATCCAGAGGAGCCCCGTTTCTGCCTCCTAGCTTGAGAGGAGGGATCCTTTCCCTGCGTGGTCGGGAAAGAATTCCCGGCGTTCCCGTCGCATCTCAAGAGGAGGCGCTCTCCACAGGAAAGGCGAGAGGAACTCCAGGGTCGTGCCACCATTCCCAGAGTCCCCCAGATGTCTCAGTCCATTCCAGGCATACCTGTTTTTCCTGCACTGCCTAGACTTTCAAGCCAAGGATCGACTCACACCACGGTGGCACGTGGGACAGCCCTGCGGGAAAGCCTTGCGGGAAAGCCTCGTGCGAAAGCCTCGAGGGAAAGCTACAGATCCCATGATCCACGCGAATGGAAGCGTGACACTGCTGCTAGAGCTCAGGAGGAAAGCACACGTGCATGCCCCCACACGAGACGAGTACTGACTCCCCTGGGGAGACTCCAGAAGTACCCCAAGATCCAAGTCATCACTGGAGAGAAATCCTCAGTTTCTGGCACCGACTCGACACAAGGTCTTAGGCCCTGGCATCGACGGGAGAGGAATCCCGAGAGGCCCCCGAGAAACTTGCATGGGGCCTGGCCTTTCCTGAGGCCACCAGAGCGGGTCCCTGAGGTCCCCGTCGTAAGTCCAGAGCACCTGCCACAACTCGAGAAAATCCAGGAGGTTCTCCCCTCCAGGCGAGATGAGGCCCATTTCCGCTGAGGCGTCTCGACGCTAGTCACACCTAAACTCTGGAACTTCCAAAGGGTCCTTCACACCCTTGCTGCAACTCAAGAAGTTCCCCGACATACCCGTCTCCACTCGAGAGGAAGCACGAGAGTTCTGCCCACATCCAGAGGAGCCCCGTTTCCGCCTACTAGCTCGAGAGGAGGGATCCTTTCCCTGCGTGGTCGGAAAGTATTCCCGGCGTTCCCGTCGCATCTCAAGAGGAGGCGCTCTCCACAGGAAAGGCGAGAGGAACTCCAGGGTCGTGCCACCATTCCCAGAGTCCCCCAGATGTCTCAGTCCATTCCAGGGAAACCTGTTTTCCCTGCACTGCCTCGACTTTCTAGCCGAGGATGGACTCACACGACGGTGGCACGTGGGACAGCCCTGTGGGAAAGCCTCGTGGGAAAGCCCCGTGGGAAAGCCTCGTGGGAAAGCCTCGAGGGAAAGCCACAGTTCCCTTGATCCACGCGAAGGGAACCGTGACAATCCTGCTGCAGCTCGGGAGGAAAGCGCACGTGCATGCCCCCACTCGAGACGAGGACTGACTCCCCTGGGGAGACTCCAGAAGTACCCCAAGATCCATGTCAGCACTGGAGAGGAATCCTCAGGTTTCGGCACCGACTCCACACAAGGTTTAGGCCCCGGCATCGTCGGGAGAGGAATCCCGAGGGGCCACCGAGCAACTCGCATGGGGACTGGCCTTTCCTGAGGCCACCAGAGCGGGTCCCTGAGGTCCCCTTCGTAAGTCGAGAGCACCTGCCGCAACTCGAGAAAATCCAGGAGGCTTTCCCCTCCAGGGGAGATGAGGCCCATTTCCGCTGAGGCGTCTCGAGGCTAATCACACCTAACCTCTGGAACTTACAAAGGGTCCTTCACACCCTTTCTGCAACTCAAGAAGTTCCCCGACATACCCGTCTCCACTCGAGATGAAGCACGAGATTCCCTCCCACATCCAGAGGAGCCCCCGTTTCCGCCTCCTAGCTCGAGAGGAGGGATCATTTCCCTGCGTGGTCGGGAAAGAAATCCCGGCATTCACATCGCATCTCAAGAGGAGGCGATCTACACAGTAAAGGCGAGAGGAACTCCAGGGTCGTGCCACCATTCCCAGCGTTCCCCAGATGTCTCAGTCCATTCCAGGGAAACCTGTTTTCCCTGCACTGCCTCGACTTTCACGCCGAGGATCGACTCACACCACGGTGGAACGTGGGACAGACCTGTGGGAAACCCTCGTGGTAAAGCGTCGAGGGAAAGCCACAGATCCCTTGATCCATGCGACGGGAAGTGTGACACTGCTGCTACAGTTCGTGAGGAAAGCTCACGTGCATGCCCCCACACGAGATGAGCACTGACTCCCCAGGGGAGACTCCAGAATTACGCCAAGATCCATGGTAGCACTGGAGAGGAATCCTCAGCTTCCAGCCCCGACTCCACACAAGGTCTTAGGCCCCGACATCGACGGGAGAGTAGTCCCGAAAGGCCCTCTTGCAACTCCCATGGGCACTGGCCTTTCCTGAGGCCACCAGAGCGGGTCCCTGAGGTCCCCGTCGTAACTCGAGAGTCCCTGCCCAACTCTAGAAAATCCAGGAGGTTCTCCCCTCCAGGCAAGATGAGGCCCATTTCCTCTGAGGTGTCTGGAGGCTCATCACACCTAAACTCTGGAAATTCAAAAGGGTCCTTGCTTCAACTCAAGAAGTTCCCCGACATACCCGTCTCCACACGAGAGGAAGCACGAGGGTCCCGCCCACATTCAGAGGAACCCCGTTTCCGCCTGGCAGCTCGAGATGAAGGATCCTATCCTGCTTAGTCAGGAAAGATTTTTCGGCATTCTTGTGGCATCTCAAGAGCAAGGGCTCTCAATAGGAAAGGCGAGAGGAACTCCAGGGTCGTGCCACCATTCCAAGAGTCCCCCAGATGTCTCAGTCCATTTCAGAGGAACCTGTTTTCACTGCACTGCCTCGACTTTCACGCCGAGGATCCACTCACACCATGGTGGCACGTGGGACAGCCCTGTGGAAAGCCTCGTGGGAAAGCCTCGAGGGAAAGCCACAGATCCCTTGATCCCCGCGACGGGAAGCGTGACACATCTGCTTCACTGTCCCTGAGGTCACGGTCGTAAGTCGAGAGCACCTGCCTCAACTCGAGAAAATCCAGGAGGTTCTCTGCTCCAGTCGAGATGAGGCCCATTTTCTCTGCGGCGTCTCGAGAGTAATCACACCTAAACTCTGGAACTTCCAAAGGGTCCTACACACCCTTGCTACAACTCAAGAAGTTCCCCGACATACCGGTCTCCACTCCAGAGGAAGCACGAGGGTCCGGCCACTCCAGAGGAGCTCCGTTTCCGCCTCCAAACTCGAGATGAGGGATCCTTCCCTGCTTCCTCGGGAAAGAATTCCCGACGTTTCCGATGCATCTCAAGAGGAGGCGCGCTGCACAGGAAAGGCGAGAGGAACTCATGGGTAGTGCCACCATTCCAAGAGTGCCCCAGATGTCTCAGTCCATTGCAGAGGATCCTGTTTTCCCTGCACTGCTTCGACTTTCACGCCGAGGATCGACTCACACCACGGTGGTACGTGGGAGAGCCCTGTGGGAAAGCCTCGTGGGAAAGCCTCGAGGGAAAGCCACAGATCCCTTGATCCACGAGAAGGGAAGCGTGACACTGCTGCTACAGCACGGGAGGAAAGCGCACGTGCATGCCCCCACTCGAACTAGGACTGACTCCCCTGGGGAGACTCCAGAAGTACCCCAAGATGCATGTCACCCCTGGAGAGGAATCCTCAGGTTCCGGCCCCGACTCCACACAAGGTCTTAGGCCCTGGCATCAACGGGAGAGGAATAGCGACAGGCCCTCTAGCAACTCGCATGGGGACTGGCCTTTCCTGAGGTCACCAGAGCGGGTCCATGAGGTCCCCATCGTAAGTCGAGAGCACCTGCCGCAACTCGGTAAAATCCAGGAGGTTCTCCCCTGCAGGCGAGATGAGGCCCTTTACCCCTGAGGTGTCTGGAGGCTAATCACACGTGACCTCTGGAACTTCCAAAGAGTCTTTCACAGTCATGCTGCAACTCAAGAAGTTCCCTGGCATACCCGTCTCCACTCAAGAGGAAGCACGAGGGTCCCGGCACATCCAGAGGAGCTCCGTTTCCGGCTAGTAGCTCGAGAGGAGGGATCCTTTCCCTGCTTGGTCGGGAAAGAATTCCCGGCATTCCCATCGCATCTCAAGAGGAGGCGCTCTCGAAAGGAAAGGGGAGAGGAACTGCAGGGTCGTGCACCATTCCAAGACGCCCCCAGATGTCTCAGTCCATTCCACAGGAACCTGTTTTCCCTGCACTGCCTCGGCTTTCATGCGAGGATCGACTCACACCACCGTGACACGTGGGACAGCCCTGTGGGAAAGCCTCGTGGGAAAGACTCGAGGGAAAGCCACAGATCCCTTGGTCCACGCAAGGGGAAGCGTGACACTGCTGCTACAGCATGGGAGGAAAGGGCACGCTCATGCCCCCACTCGAGACGAGGCCTGACTCCCTTGTGGAGACTCCAGAAGTACCCCAAAATCCATGTCAGCACTGGAGAGGAATCCTCAGCTCCCGGCCCCGACTCCACACAAGGTCTTAGGCCCCGGCATCGACGGGAGAGGAATCACAAGAGGCCCCTAGCAACACGCATGATGACTGGCATTTCCTGCGGCCGCCAGAGCCGGTCCCTGAAGTCCCCATCGTAACTCGAGAGCACCTGTTGAAACTTGGGAATATCCAGGAGCCTCTCCTTTCCAGGCGACATGAGGCCCATTTCTGCTGAGGCATCTCGAGACTAACCACACCTAACCTCTGGAACTTCCAAAGGGTCCTTCACACCCTTGCTGCAACTCAAGGAGATCCCCAACATACCCGTCTCCATTCGAGAGGAAGCACGAGAGTCCCGCCCAAATTCAGAGGACCCCCGTTTCCGCCTCCTAGCTCGAGAGGAGGGATCCTTTCCCTCAGTGATCGGGAAAGAGTTACCAGTGTTCCCGGCGCATCTCAAGAGGAGGCGATCTCCACAGGAAAGGCGAGAGGAACTCCAGGGTCGTACCACCATTCCCTGAGTCCCCCAGATGTCTCAGTCCATTCCAGGGAAACCTGTTTTCCCTGCACTGCCTCTACTTTCAAGCCGAGGATGGACTCACACCACGGTGGCACGTGGGACAGCCCTGTGGGAAAGCCTCGTGGGAAAGCCTCGAGAGAAAGCCTCGTGGGAAAGCCTCAAGGGATGCCACAGTTGCTTTGATTCACGCGAAGGGAAGCGAGACACTGCTGCTACAGCTCGGGAGGAAAGCGCACGTGCATGCCCCCACTCGAGACGAGGACTGACTCCCCTAGGGAGACTCCAGAAGTAGGCCGAGATCCACGTCAGCACTGGAGAAGAATTCTCACATTCCGTCACCAACTCCAAACAAGGTTTTAGGCCCCGGCATCGACGGGAGAAGAATCCCGAGAGGCCCCGAGCAACTAGCATGGGGACTGGCCTTTCCTGAGGACATCAGAGCGGGTCCCTGAGGTCCCCGGCATAAGTCGAGAGCAACTGCCGCAACTCGAGAAAATCCAGGAGGTTCTCCCCGCCAGGCGAGATGAGGCCCGTTTCCTCTGTGGCGTCCCCAGGCTAATCACACCTAACCTCTGGAACTTCCAAAACGTCCTTCACATCCTTGCTGCAACTCAAGAAGTTCCCCGACATACCCGTCTCCACTGGAGAGGAAGCACGAGAGTCCCGCCCACATCCAGAGGAGCCCCGTTTCCGCCTCATAGCTCGAGAGGAAGGATCTTTCCCTGTGTGGTCGGGAAAGAATTCCCGGCGTTTCCCGTCGCATCTCAAGAGGAGGCGCTCTCCACAGGAAAAGGAGAGAGGAACTCCAGGGTCGTGCCACCATTCCCAGAGTCCCCCAGATGTCTCAGTCCATTCCAGGGAAACCTGTTTTCCCTGCACTGCCTCGACTTTCAAGCCGAGGATCGACTCACATCACGGTGGCACGTGGGACAGCCCTGTGGGAAA
>NW_017215804.1:0-13638 GCF_001704415.2 Capra hircus
ACAGGGCTGTCCCACGTGCCACCGTGGTGTGAGTCAATCCTCGGCTTGAAAGTCGAGGGCAGTGCAGGGAAACCGGTTTCCTGAAATGGACTGAGAGATTCTGGGGCTCTCTGGGAATGGTGCACGACCCTGGTGTTCCTCTCGCCTTTCCTGTGGAGAGCGCCTCTTCTTGAGATGCAATGGGAACGCGGGGAATTCTTTCCCACCACGCAGGGAAAGGATTCCTCCTCTCGAGCTAGGAGACGGAAATGGGGCTCTCTGTTGTGGGCGGACTCTCGGCTTCTCTCGAATGGAGACGGGTATGTCGGGAACTTCTTGAGTTGCAGCAAGGGTGTGAGGGACCCTTTGTAAGTTCCAGATGTTAGATGTGATTAGCCTCAAGACGCCTCAGCGGAAATGGGCCTCATCTCGCCTGGAGGGAGAACCTCCTGGATTTTCTCGAGTTGCGGCAGGTGCTCTCGCTTACGTCGGGGACTCAGGACCCGCTCTGGTGCCTCAGGAAAGGCAGTCCCCATGCGAGTTGCTCGGGGGCCTCTCGGGATTCCTCTCCGTCGATGCCGGGGCCTAAGACTTGTGTGGAGTCGGTGCCAGACCTGAGGATTCCTCTCCAGTGCTGACATGGATCTTGGGGTACTTCTGGAGTCTCCCCAGGGAGTCAGTCCTCGTCTCGAGTGGGGCATGCACCTGCGCTTTCCTCCCGAGCTGTAGCAGCAGTGTCACGCTTCCCTTCTCGTGGATCAAGGGATCTGTGGCTTTCCTTGAGGCTTTCCCTGGAGGCTTTCCCAGAATGTTTTCCCACAGGGCTGTCCCACGTGCCACCGTGGTGTGAGTCGATCCTCGGCTTGAAAGTAGAGGCAGTGCAGGGAAAACAGGTTTCCCTGGAATGGACTGAGACATCTGGGGGACTCTGGAATGGTGGCACGACCCTGGAGTTCCTCTCGCCTTTCCTGTGGAGAGCGCCTCCTCTTGAGATGCGACGGCAACGCGGGGAATTCTTTCCCCACGACGCAGGAAAGGATCCTCCTCTCGAGCTAGGAGGCGGAAACGGGGCTCCTCTGGATGTGGGCGGGACTCACGCGCTTCCTATTGAGTGGAGACGGGTATGTCGCGGAACTTCTTGAGTTGCAGCAAGGGTGTGAAGGACCCTTTGGAAGTTCCAGAGGTTAGGTGTGATTAGCCTCCAGAGGCCTCAGCGCAAATGAGCCTCATCTCTCCTGGAGGGGAGAACCTCCTGGATTTTCTCGAGTTCCGGCAGGTGCTCTCGACTTACGACGGGGACCTCAGGGACCCGCTCTGGTGGCCTCAGGAAAGGCCAGTCCCCATGCGAGTTGCTCGGGGGCCTCTCGGGATTCCTGTCCCGTCGATGCCGGGCCTAAGACGATGTGTGGAGTCGGTGCCGGAACCTGAGGATTCCTCCTCCAGTGCTGACATGGATCTTGGGGGTACTTCTGGGAGTCTCCCCAGGGAGTCAGTCCTCATCTCGAGTGGGGGCATTGAAGAGCGCTTTCCTCCGAGCTGTAGCAGCAGTGTCATTCCTTCCCGTCGAGTGGATCAAGGGATCAGTGGCTTTCCCTCGAGGCTTTCCCATGAGGCTTTCTCACGAGGCTTTCCCACAGGCTGTCCCCACGTGCCACCGTGGTGTGAGTCGATCCTCGGCTTGAAAGTCGAGGCAGTGCAGGGAAAACAGGTTTCCCTGGAATGGACTGAGATATCTGGGGTACTCTGGGAATGGTGGCACGACCCTGGAGTTCCTCTCGACTTTCCTGTGAGAGCGCCTCCTCTTGAGTTGTGACGGGAAGACCGGGAATTCTTTCCCGACCACGCAGGGAAAGGATACCTCCTCTCCTAGCTGTGAGGCGGAAACGGGGTTCCTCTGGATGTGGGCGGGACTCTCGTGCTTCCTCTCGAGTGGAGACAGGTATGTCGGGGAACTTCTTGAGTTGCAGCAAGGGTGTGAAGAACCCTATGGAAGTTCCAGAGGTTTAGGTGTGATTAGCCTCGAGACGCCTCAGCGGAAATGGGCCTCATCTCGCCTGGAGGGGAGAACCTCCTGGATTTTCTCGAGTTGCGGCAGGTGCTCTCGACTTAGGACAGGGGTCCTCAGGGACCCGCTCTGGAGGCCTCAGGAAAGGCCAGTCCCCACGCGAGTTGCTCGGAGGCCTCTCGGGATTCCTCTCCCGTCGATGCCGGGGCCTAAGACCTTGTGTGGAGTGGGTGCCAGAACCTGAGGATTCCTCTCCAGTGCTGACATGGATCTTGGGGTACCTCTGCAGTCTCCACAGGGGAGTCAGTCCTCGTCTCGAGTGGGGGCATGCACGTGCGATTTCCTCCCAAGCTGTAGCAGCAGTGTCACGCTTTCCTTCGCGTGGATCAAGGGATCTGTGGCTTTCCGTCGAGGCTTTCCCACGAGGCTTTACCTCAGGGCTGTACTGCAGGGCTGTCCCACGTGCCACCGTGGTGTGTGTCGATCCTCGGCTTGAAAGTCGAGGCAGTGCAGGGAAAACAGGTTTCCCTGGAATGGACTGAGACATCTGGGGGACTCTGGGAATGGTGGCACGACCCTGAAGTTCCTCTCGCCTTTCCTTTGGAGAGCGCCTCCTCTTGAGATGCGACGGGAACACGGGAATTCTTTCCCGACCACGAAGGGAAAGGATCCCTCCTCTCGAGCTAGGAGGCGGAAACGGGGCTCCTCTGGATGTGGGCGGGACTCTCGAGCTTCCTCTCGAGTGGAGACGGGTATATCGGGGAAATTCTTGAGTTGCAGCAAGGGTTGAAGGACGCCTTTGGAAGTTCCAGAGGTTAGGTGTGATTAGCCTCGAGACGCCTCAGCAGAAATGGGCGTCATCTCGCCTGGAGGGGAGAACCTCCTGGAATTTCTTGAGTTGCGGCAGGTGCTCTCGACTTACGTCGGGGACCTCAGGGACCCGCTCTGGTGGCCTCAGGAAAGGCCAGTCCACATGCGAGTTGCTCGGGGGCCTCTCGGGATTCCTCTCCCGTCGATGCCGGGGCCTAAGACCTAGTGTGAAGTCGGTGCCGGAACCTGAGGATTCCTCTCCAGTGCTGACATGGATCTTGGGGTACTTCTGGAGTCTCCCCAGGGGAGTCAGTCCTCGTCTCGAGTGGGGGCATGCACGTGCTCTTTCCTCCCGAGCTGTAGCAGCAGTGTCGCGCTTCCTTCGCGTGGATCAAGGGATCTGTGGCATTCCCTCGAGGCATTCCCACGAGGCTTCCCACGAGGCTTTCCCACAGGGCTGTCCCACGTACCACCGTGGTGTGAGTCGATCCTCGGCTTGAAAGTCGAGGCAGTGCAGGGTAAAAAGGTTTCCCTGGAATGGACTGAGATATCTGGGGTACTCGGGGAATGGTTGCACGACCCTGGAGTTCGTCTCGCCTTTCCTGTGGAGAGCGCCTCCTCTTGAGATGCGACGGGAACACCGGGAATTCTTTCCCGACCACGCAGGGAAAGGATCCCTAGGCTCGAGCTAGGAGTCGGAAACGGGGCTCCTCTGGATGTGGGCGGGACTCTCGTGCTTCCTCTCGAGTGCAGACGGGTATGTCGGGGAACTTTTTGAGTTGCAGCAAGGGTGTGAAGGACCCTTTGGAAGTTCCAGAGTTTAGGTGTGATTAGCCTCGAGACGCCTCAGCGGAAATGGGCCTCATCTCGCTTGGAGGGGAGAACCTCCTCGATTTTCTCGAGTTGCGGCTGGTGCTCTCGACTTACGACGGGGACCTCAGGGACCCGCCATGCTGGTATCAGGAAAGGCCAGTCCCCATGCGAGTTGCTTGGCGTCTTCTGGGGATTCCTCTCCCGTCGATGCTGGTGCCTAAGACCTAGTGTGGAGTTGTTGCCAGAACCTGAGGATTCCTCTCCAGTGCTGACATGGATCTTGGGGTACTTCTGGAGTCTCCCCAGGGGAGCCAGTCCTCGTCTCGAGTTGGGGCATGCACGTGCGATTTCCTCCCAAGCTGTAGCAGCAGTATCACGCTTCCCTTCGCGTGGATCAAGGGATCTGTGGCTTTCCCTTGAGGCTTTCACAGGAGGCTTTCCCACGAAGTTTTCCCACAGGGCTGTCCCACGTGCCACCGTGGTGTGAGTCGATCCTCGGCTTGAAAGTCGATGCAGTGCAGGGAAAACAGGTTTCCCTGGAATGGACTGAGACATCTGGGGGACTCTGGGAATGGTGGCACAACCAAGGAGTTCCTCTCGACTTTCCTGTGGAGAGCGCATCCTCTTGAGAAGCGACGGGAACGCGGGGAATTCTTTCCCGACCACGCAGGGAAAGGATCCCTCCTCTCGAGCTAGGAGGCGGAAACTGGGCTCCTCTGGATGTGGGCGGAACTCTCGAGCTTCCTCTCGAGTGGAGACGGGTATGTCGGGGAACTTCTTGAGTTGCAGCAAGGGTTGAAGGACCCTTTGGAAGTTCCCGAGGTTAGGTGTGATTAGCCTCGAGACGGCTCAGCGGAAATGGGCCTCATCTCGCCTGGAGGAGAGAACCTCCTGGATTTTCTCGAGTTGCGGCAGGTGCTCTCGACTTACGACGGGGACCTCAGGGACCCGCTCTGGTGGCCTCAGGAAAGGCCAGTCCCCATGCGAGTTGCTCGGGGGCCTCACGGGATTCCAATCCCGTCGATGCCAGGGCCTAAGACCTTGCTTGGAGTCGGTGCCGGAACCTGAGGTTTCCTTTCCAGTGCTGACATGGATCTTGGGGTACTTCTGGAGTCTCCCCAGCGGAGTCAGTCCTCGTCTCGAGTGGGGGGATGCACGTGCGCTTTCATCCCTATTTGTAGCAGCAGTGTTGCGCTTCCCTTCGCGTCAATCAATGGTTCTGTGGCTTTTCCTCGAGGCTTTCCCACGAGGCTTTCCCACAGGGCTGTCCCACGTGCCACCGTGGTGTGAGTCGATCCTCGGCTTGAAAGTGGAGGCAGTGAAGGGAAAACAGGTTTCCCAAGAATGGACTGAGACATCTCGGGAACTCTGGGAATGGTGGCAGGACCCTGGAGTTTCTCTCGCCTTTCCTGTATAGAACGCCTCCTCTTGAGATGCGACGGAAACGCCGGGAATTCTTTCCCCACCACGCAGGGAAAGGATCCCTCCTCTCGATCTTGGAGGCGGAAACGGGGCTCCTCTGGATGTGGGCGGGACTCTCGTGCTTCCTCTCGAGTGGAGACTGGTTTGTCGGGGAACTTCTTGAGTTGCAACAAGGGTGTGAAGGACCCTTTGGAAGTTCCAGTTGTCAGATGTGATTAGCCTCCAGACGCCTCAGCGGAAATGGGCCTCATCTCTCCTGGAGGGGAGAACCTCCTGGATTTTCTCGAGTTGCGGCAGGTGCTCTCCACTTACGACGGGGACCTCAGGGACCCGCCCTGGTTGCCTCAGGAAAGGTCAGTCCCCATGCAGTTACTCGGGGGCCTCTCGGGATTCCTCTCCCGTCGATGCCGGGGCCTTAGACCTTGTGTGGAGTCGGTGCCAGATCCTGAGGATTCCTCTCCAGTGCTGACATGGATCTTGGGGTACTTCTGGAGTCTCCCCAGGGTAGACAGTCCTCGTCTCGAGTGGGGGCATGCACGTGCGATTTCCTCCCGAGCTGTAGCAGCAGTGTCACACTTCCCTTCGCGTGGATCAAGGGATTTGTGGCTTTTCCTCGAGGCTTTCCCAGGAGGCTTTTCCACGAGGCTTTCCTACAGGGCTGTCCCACGAGCCACCGTGGTGTGAGTCGATCCTTGGCTTGAAAGTCGAGACAGTGCAGGGAAAACAGGTTTCCCTGGAATGGACTGAGGCATCTGGGGGACTCTGGGAATGGTGGCACGACCCTGGAGTTCCTCTCTCCTTTCCTGTGGAGAGCGCCTCCTCTTGAGATGCGACGGGAAAGCCGGGAATTTATTCCCGATCACGCAGGGGAAGGATCCCTCCTCTCGAGCCAGGAGGGGGAAACGGGGCTCCTCTGGATGTGGGCGGGACTCGCGTGTTTCCTCTCGAGTGGAAATGGGTATGTCGGGGAACTTCTTGAGTTGCAGCAAGGGTGTGAAAGACCCTTTGGAAGTGCCAGATGTTAGATGTGATTAGCCTCAAGTCGCCTCAGCGGAAATGGGCCTCATCTCGCCTGGAGGGGAGAACGTCCTGGAGTTTCTCTAGTTGTGGCAGGCACTCTCGACTTACGACGGGGACCTCAGGGACCCGCTCTGGTGGCCTCAAGAAATGCCAGTCCCCATTCGAGTTGCTCGGGGGCCTCTCGGGATTCCTCTCCCGTCGATGCCGGGGCCTAAGATCTTGTGTGGAGTCGCTGCCGGAACCTGAGCATTCCTCTCTAGTGCTGACATGGATCTTGGGGTACTTCTGGAGTCTCCCCAAGGGAGTCAGTCCTCATCTCGAGTGGGGGCCTGCACGTTCGCTTTCCTCCCGAGCTGTAGCAGCAGTGTCGAACTTACCTTCGCGTGGATCAAGGGATCTGTGGCTTTCACTCGAGGCTTTCCCACGAGGCTTTCCCACGAGGCTTTCCCACAGGGCTGTCCCACGTGCCACCGTGGTGTGAGTCGATCCTCGGCTTGAAAGTCGAGGCAGTGCAGGGAAAACCGGTTTCCCTGAAATGGACTGAGAATTCTGGGGTCTCTGGGAATGGTGGCACGACCCTGGTGTTCCTCTCGCCTTTCCTGTGGAGAGCGCCTCTTCTTGAGATGCAATGGGAACGCGGGGAATTCTTTCCCCCCACGCAGGGAAAGGATTCCTCCTCTCGAGCTAGGAGACGGAAATGGGGCTCCTCTGTTTGTGGGCGGGACTCTCGTGCTTCCTCTCGAATGGAGACGGGTATGTCGGGGAACTTCTTGAGTTGCAGCAAGGGTGTGAGGGACCCTTTGTAAGTTCCAGATGTTAGATGTGATTAGCCTCAAGACGCCTCAGCGGAAATGGGCCTCATCTCGCCTGGAGGGGAGAACCTCTTGGATTTTCTCGAGTTGCGACAGGTGCTCTCGTCTTACGTCGGGGATCTCAGGGACCCGCTCTGGTGGCCTCAGGAAAGGCCAGTCCCCATGCGAGTTGCTCGGGGGCCTCTCCGGATTCCTCTCCCGTCGATGCCGGGGCCTAAGAACTTGTGTGGAGTCGGTGCCAGAACCTGAGGTTTCCTCTCCAGTGCTGACATGGATCTTGGGGTACTTCTGGAGTCTCCCCGAGGGAAGTCAGTCCTCGTCTCGAGTGGGGGCATGCACCTGCGCTTTCTTCCCGAGCTGTAGCAGCAGTGTCACGCTTCCCTTCTCGTGGATCAAGGGATCTGTGGCTTTCCCTTGAGGCTTTCCCTGGAGGCTTTCCCAGAATGTTTTCCCACAGGGCTGTCCCACGTGCCACCGTGGTGTGAGTCGATCCTCGGCTTGAAAGTAGAGGCAGTGCAGGGAAAACAGGTTTCCCTGGAATGGACTGAGACATCTGGGGGACTCTGGGAATGGTGGCACGACCCTGGAGTTCCTCTCGCCTTTCCTGTGGAGAGCGCCTCCTCTTGAGATGCGACGGCAACGCGGGGAATTCTTTCCCCACGACGCAGGGAAAGGATCCCTCCTCTCGAGCTAGGAGGCGGAAACGGGGCTCCTCTGGATGTGGGCGGGACTCACGCGCTTCCTATTGAGTGGAGACGGGTATGTCGCGGAACTTCTTGAGTTGCAGCAAGGGTGTGAAGGACCCTTTGGAAGTTCCAGAGGTTAGGTGTGATTAGCCTCCAGAGGCCTCAGCGCAAATGAGCCTCATCTCTCCTGGAGGGGAGAACCTCCTGGATTTTCTCGAGTTCCGGCAGGTGCTCTCGACTTACGACGGGGACCTCAGGGACCCGCTCTGGTGGCCTCAGGAAAGCCCAGTCCCCATGCGAGTTGCTCGGGGGCCTCTCGGGATTCCTGTCCCGTCGATGCCGGGGCCTAAGACGATGTGTGGAGTCGGTGCCGGAACCTGAGGATTCCTCTCCAGTGCTGACATGGATCTTGGGGTACTTCGGGAGTCTCCCCAGGGGAGTCAGTCCTCATTCGAGTGGGGGCATTGAAGAGCGCTTTCCTTCCGAGCTGTAGCAGCAGTGTCATTCTTCCCGTCGAGTGGATCAAGGGATCAGTGGCTTTCCCTCGAGGCTTTCCCATGAGGCTTTCTCACGAGGCTTTCCCACAGGGCTGTCCCACGTGCCACCGTGCTGTGAGTCGATCCTCGGCTTGAAAGTCGAGGCAGTGCAGGGAAAACAGGTTTCCCTGGAATGGACTGAGATATCTGGGGTACTCTGGGAATGGTGGCACGACCCTGGAGTTCCTCTCACCTTTCCTGTTGAGAGCGCCTCCTCTTGAGTTGTGACGGGAAGACCGGGAATTCTTTCCCGACCACGCAGGGAAAGGATACCTCCTCTCTAGCTGTGAGGCGGAAACGGGGTTCCTCTGGATGTGGGCGGGACTCTCGTGCTTCCTCTCGAGTGGAGACAGGTATGTCGGGGAACTTCTTGAGTTGCAGCAAGGGTGTGAAGAACCCTATGGAAGTTCCAGAGGTTTAGGTGTGATTAGCCTCGAGACGCCTCAGCGGAAATGGGCCTCATCTCGCCTGGAGGGGAGAACCTCCTGGATTTTCTCGAGTTGCGGCAGGTGCTCTCGACTTAGGACAGGGTCCTCAGGGACCCGCTCTGGAGGCCTCAGGAAAGGCCAGTCCCCACGCGAGTTGCTCGGAGGCCTCTCGGGATTCCTCTCCCGTCGATGCCGGGGCCTAAGACCTTGTGTGGAGTGGGTGCCAGAACCTGAGGATTCCTCTCCAGTGCTGACATGGATCTTGGGGTACCTCTGCAGTCTCCACAGGGGAGTCAGTCCTCGTCTCGAGTGGGGGTATGCACGTGCGATTTCCTCCCAAGCTGTAGCAGCAGTGTCACGCTTTCCTTCGCGTGGATCAAGGGATCTGTGGCTTTCCGTCGAGGCTTTCCCACGAGGCTTTACCTCAGGGCTGTACTGCAGGGCTGTCCCACGTGCCACCGTGGTGTGTGTCGATCCTCGGCTTGAAAGTCGAGGCAGTGCAGGGAAAACAGGTTTCCCTGGAATGGACTGAGACATCTGGGGGACTCTGGGAATGGTGGCACGACCCTGAAGTTCCTCTCGCCTTTCCTTTGGAGAGCGCCTCCTCTTGAGATGCGACGGGAACACCGGGAATTCTTTCCCGACCACGAAGGGAAAGGATCCCTCCTCTCGAGCTAGGAGGCGGAAACGGGGCTCCTCTGGATGTGGGCGGGACTCTCGAGCTTCCTCTCGAGTGGAGACGGGTATATCGGGGAAATTCTTGAGTTGCAGCAAGGGTTGAAGGACCCTTTGGAAGTTCCAGAGGTTAGGTGTGATTAGCCTCGAGACGCCTCAGCAGAAATGTGCGTTATCTCGCCTGGAGGGGAGAACCTCCTGGAATTTCTTGAGTTGCGGCAGGTGCTCTCGACTTACGTCGGGGACCTCAGGGACCCGCTCTGGTGGCCTCAGGAAAGGCCAGTCCACATGCGAGTTGCTCGGGGGCCTCTCGGGATTCCTCTCCCGTCGATGCCGGGGCCTAAGACCTAGTGTGAAGTCGGTGCCGGAACCTGAGGATTCCTCTCCAGTGCTGACATGGATCTTGGGGTACTTCTGGAGTCTCCCCAGGGGAGTCAGTCCTCGTCTCGAGTGGGGGCATGCACGTGCTCTTTCCTCCCGAGCTGTAGCAGCAGTGTCGCGCTTCCCTTCGCGTGGATCAAGGGATCTGTGGCATTCCCTCGAGGCATTCCCACGAGGCTTCCCACGAGGCTTTCCCACAGGGCTGTCCCACGTACCACCGTGGTGTGAGTCGATCCTCGGCTTGAAAGTCGAGGCAGTGCAGGGTAAAAAGGTTTCCCTGGAATGGACTGAGATATCTGGGGTACTCGGGGAATGGTTGCACGACCCTGGAGTTCGTCTCGCCTTTCCTGTGGAGAGCGCCTCCTCTTGAGATGCGACGGGAACACCGGGAATTCTTTCCCGACCACGCAGGGAAAGGATCCCTAGGCTCGAGCTAGGAGTCGGAAACGGGGCTCCTCTGGATGTGGGCGGGACTCTCGTGCTTCCTCTCGAGTGCAGACGGGTATGTCGGGGAACTTTTTGAGTTGCAGCAAGGGTGTGAAGGACCCTTTGGAAGTTCCAGAGTTTAGGTGTGATTAGCCTCGAGACGCCTCAGCGGAAATGGGCCTCATCTCGCTTGGAGGGGAGAACCTCCTCGATTTTCTCGAGTTGCGGCTGGTGCTCTCGACTTACGACGGGGACCTCAGGGACCCGCCATGCTGGTATCAGGAAAGGCCAGTCCCCATGCGAGTTGCTTGGCGTCTTCTGGGGATTCCTCTCCCGTCGATGCTGGTGCCTAAGACCTAGTGTGGAGTTGTTGCCAGAACCTGAGGATTCCTCTCCAGTGCTGACATGGATCTTGGGGTACTTCTGGAGTCTCCCCAGGGGAGCCAGTCCTCGTCTCGAGTAGGGGCATGCACGTGCGATTTTCCTCCCAAGCTGTAGCAGCAGTATCACGCTTCCCTTCGCGTGGATCAAGGGATCTGTGGCTTTCCCTTGAGGCTTTCACAGGAGGCTTTCCCACGAAGTTTTCCCACAGGGCTGTCCCACGTGCCACCGTGGTGTGAGTCGATCCTCGGCTTGAAAGTCGATGCAGTGCAGGGAAAACAGGTTTCCCTGGAATGGACTGAGACATCTGGGGGACTCTGGGAATGGTGGCACAACCAAGGAGTTCCTCTCGACTTTCCTGTGGAGAGCGCATCCTCTTGAGAAGCGACGGGAACGCGGGGAATTCTTTCCCGACCACGCAGGGAAAGGATCCCTCCTCTCGAGCTAGGAGGCGGAAACTGGGCTCCTCTGGATGTGGGCGGAACTCTCGAGCTTCCTCTCGAGTGGAGACGGGTATGTCGGGGAACTTCTTGAGTTGCAGCAAGGGTTGAAGGACCCTTTGGAAGTTCCCGAGGTTAGGTGTGATTAGCCTCGAGACGGCTCAGCGGAAATGGGCCTCATCTCGCCTGGAGGAGAGAACCTCCTGGATTTTCTCGAGTTGCGGCAGGTGCTCTCGACTTACGACGGGGACCTCAGGGACCCGCTCTGGTGGCCTCAGGAAAGGCCAGTCCCCATGCGAGTTGCTCGGGGGCCTCACGGGATTCCAATCCCGTCGATGCCAGGGCCTAAGACCTTGCTGTGGAGTCGGTGCCGGAACCTGAGGTTTCCTTTCCAGTGCTGACATGGATCTTGGGGTACTTCTGGAGTCTCCCCAGCGGAGTCAGTCCTCGTCTCGAGTGGGGGGATGCACGTGCGCTTTCATCCCTATTTGTAGCAGCAGTGTTGCGCTTCCCTTCGCGTCAATCAATGGTTCTGTGGCTTTTCCTCGAGGCTTTCCCACGAGGCTTTCCCACAGGGCTGTCCCACGTGCCACCGTGGTGTGAGTCGATCCTCGGCTTGAAAGTGGAGGCAGTGAAGGGAAAACAGGTTTCCCAAGAATGGACTGAGACATCTCGGGAACTCTGGAAATGGTGGCAGGACCCTGGAGTTCCTCTCGCCTTTCCTGTGGAGAACGCCTCCTCTTGAGATGCGACGGAAACGCCGGGAATTCTTTCCCCACCACGCAGGGAAAGGATCCCTCCTCTCGATCTTGGAGGCGGAAACGGGGCTCCTCTGGATGTGGGCGGGACTCTCGTGCTTCCTCTCGAGTGGAGACTGGTTTGTCGGGGAACTTCTTGAGTTGCAACAAGGGTGTGAAGGACCCTTTGGAAGTTCCAGTTGTCAGATGTGATTAGCCTCCAGACGCCTCAGCGGAAATGGGCCTCATCTCTCCTGGAGGGGAGAACCTCCTGGATTTTCTCGAGTTGCGGCAGGTGCTCTCCACTTACGACGGGGACCTCAGGGACCCGCCCTGGTTGCCTCAGGAAAGGTCAGTCCCCATGCAGTTGCTCGGGGGCCTCTCGGGATTCCTCTCCCGTCGATGCCGGGGCCTTAGACCTTGTGTGGAGTCGGTGCCAGATCCTGAGGATTCCTCTCCAGTGCTGACATGGATCTTGGGGTACTTCTGGAGTCTCCCCAGGGTAGACAGTCCTCGTCTCGAGTGGGGGCATGCACGTGCGATTTCCTCCCGAGCTGTAGCAGCAGTGTCACACTTCCCTTCGCGTGGATCAAGGGATTTGTGGCTTTTCCTCGAGGCTTTCCCAGGAGGCTTTTCCACGAGGCTTTCCTACAGGGCTGTCCCACGAGCCACCGTGGTGTGAGTCGATCCTTGGCTTGAAAGTCGAGACAGTGCAGGGAAAACAGGTTTCCCTGGAATGGACTGAGGCATCTGGGGGACTCTGGGAATGGTGGCACGACCCTGGAGTTCCTCTCTCCTTTCCTGTGGAGAGCGCCTCCTCTTGAGATGCGACGGGAAAGCCGGGAATTTATTTCCCGATCACGCAGGGGAAGGATCCCTCCTCTCGAGCCAGGAGGGGGAAACGGGGCTCCTCTGGATGTGGGCGGGACTCGCGTGTTTCCTCTCGAGTGGAAATGGGCTATGTCGGGGAACTTCTTGAGTTGCAGCAAGGGTGTGAAAGGACCCTTTGGAAGTTCCAGATGTTAGATGTGATTAGCCTCAAGTCGCCTCAGCGGAAATGGGCCTCATCTCGCCTGGAGGGGAGAACGTCCTGGAGTTTCTCTAGTTGTGGCAGGCACTCTCGACTTACGACGGGGACCTCAGGGACCCGCTCTGGTGGCCTCAAGAAATGCCAGTCCCCATTCGAGTTGCTCGGGGCCTCTCGGATTCCTCTCCGTCGATGCCGGGGCCTAAGATCTTGTGTGGAGTCGCTGCCGGAACCTGAGCATTCCTCTCTAGTGCTGACATGGATCTTGGGGTACTTCTGGAGTCTCCCAAGGGAGTCAGTCCTCATCTCGAGTGGGGGCCTGCACGTTCGCTTTCACTCCCGAGCTGTAGCAGCAGTGTCACGCTTCCTTTCGCGTGGATCAAGGGATCTGTGGCTTTTCAACTCGAGCTTTCCCACGAGGCTTTCCACAGGGCTGTCCCACGTGCCACCGTGGTGTGAGTCGATCCTCGGCTTGAAAGTCGAGCAGTGCAGGGAAAACCGGTTTCCTGAAATGGACTGAGAATTCTGGGGTCTCTGGGAATGGTGGCACGACCCTGGTGTTCCTCTCGCCTTTCCTGTGGAGAGCGCCTCTTCTTGAGATGCAATGGGAACGCGGGAATTCTTTCCCCCAACGCAGGGAAAGGATTCCTCCTCTCGAGCTAGGAGACGGAAATGGGGCTCCTCTGTTTGTGGGCGGGACTCTCGTGCTTCCTCTCGAATGGAGACGGGTATGTCGGGGAACTTCTTGAGTTGCAGCAAGGGTGTGAGGGACCCTTTGTAAGTTCCAGATGTTAGATGTGATTAGCCTCAAGACGCCTCAGCGGAAATGGGCCTCATCTCGCCTGGAGGGGAGAACCTCTTGGATTTTCTCGAGTTGCGACAGGTGCTCTCGTCTTACGTCGGGGATCTCAGGGACCCGCCTGGTGGCTCAGGAAAGGCCAGTCCCAATGCGAGTTGCTCGGGGGGCCTCTCCCGGATTCCTCTCCCGTCGATGCCGGGGCCCTAAGAACTTGTGTGGAGTCGTGCCAGAACCTTGAGTTTCCTCTCCGTGCATGGATCT
>NW_017215805.1:0-13636 GCF_001704415.2 Capra hircus
CTGCGCTTACCTCCCAATCTGTTTATTCAGCAGTTTCACGCTTCCCTCCGTGGACAAGGGATGTGTGGTTTACCTCGAGGCTTTCCCACGAGGCTTTTCAGCCGAGGCTTTTCCCACAGGGCTGTCCCACATGCCACCGTGGTTGTTGAGCTCATCCCCGGTTGAATGTCGAGGCAGTGCAGGAAAACAGGTTTCCCTGGAATGGACTGAGACATTCGGAGGACTCTGGGAATGGTGGCACGACCCTGGAGTTTCCCTTCCCCTTTTACTGTAAGCGACCTCCTCTTGAGCATGCGACGAGGACACGTCGTATTCTTTCCAGACCACGCAGGGAAAGGGATCCCTCTCTCTCAGCTAGGAGGCAGAAACGGCCCTCCTTGATCCTGGCTGCGACTCTCGTCGCTTCCTCTCGAGTGGAAACGGGTTATGTCGCCGGGTAACTTCTTGAGTTGCCAGCAAGGGCTGTGAAGGACCCTTTCGAATTTCCAGAGCTTAGGGTGATAGACTCGAGACCTCTCAGCGGAAATGGGCCTCATCTCACCTGGAGGGGAGAACCTCCTGCATTTTCTCGAGTTGCGGCAGGTGCTCTCGACTTACGACCTGGACCTCAAGGACCCGCTTTGGTGGCCTACAGGGAAGGCCATCCCATTGCGAGTTGCTAGGGCCTGTTCGTATTCCTCTCCCGATGCTGGGCAAGCGAACCTTGGTGGAGTCGGTGCCAACCTGAGGATTTCCTCTCCAGTGCCTGACATGTCTTTGTGGCTATTTCTGATTCTCCCCATAGGGACGTAATTCTCGTCTCGAGTAGTGGCAAATGCACGTTGCGCTTTCCTCCAGTAGCTGTAGCCAGCAGTGTCACGCTTTCCCGTCAGCGTGGCGATAGGGATCAGTGGCTTCTCCCGGTTCCACGAGGCTTTCCACGAAGGCTTTCCCACAGGGCTGTCCCTCGATCGCCACCGTGGTGTGAGTCGATCATCGGCTTGAAAGTGAAGGCAGTGCCAGGAAAAACAGGTTTCCTGGAATGGACTGAGACATCTGGGGGACTCTGGGAATGGTGGCACGACCCTGGAGTTCCTCTCGCCTTTCCTGTGGAGAGCGCCTCCTCTTGAGATGATGCGATTGGAATGCAGGGAATTCTTTCCGACCACGCACTGAAAGGATCCCTCCTCTCGAGCTATGAGGCAGAAAAGGGCTCCACTGGATGTGGGCGGGACGGACTCTTGTGCTTCCTCTCAAGTGGAGACGGGGTATGTCGCGGGAACTTCTTGAGTTGAAGCAAGGCTGTGAAGGACTCTTTGGAAGTTCGAGAGTTTAGGTGTGATTAGCCTCGAGACGCCTCAGCGGAAATGGACCTCATCTCACCTGGAGGGGAGAACCTCCTGGATTTTCTCGAGTTGCGGCAGGTGCTCTCGACTTACGACCTGGACCTCAAGGACCCGCTTTGTTGGCCTGAGGAAAGGCCAGTCCCCATGCGAGTTGCTAGAGGTCCTGTCGCTATTCCTCTCCCGTCGATGCCAGGGCCTAAGACCTTGTGTGGAGTCGGGGCCGGAACCTGAGGATTCCTCTCCAGGGCTGACATGCATCTTGGGGTATTTCTGGAGTCTCCCCATGGGAGTCAGTTCTCGTCTCGAGTAGGGGCATGCACGTGCGCTTTCCTCCCGTGCTGTAGCAGCAGTGTCATGCTTCCCGTCGCGTGGTTTAAGGGATCTGTGGCTTTCCCTCGAGGCTTTCCCACGAAGCTTTCCCAAGGGTTGTCACTCGTGCAACCGTGGTGTGAGTCGATCCTCGGCTTGAAAGTCGAAGCAGTGCAGGGAAAACAGGATCCTCTGGAATGGACTGAGACATCTGGGGGACTCTTGGAATGGTGGCACGACCCATGAGTTCCTCTCGCCTTTCCTGTGCAGCGCGCCTCCTCTTGAGATGCGTCGGAAACTCGGGAATTCTTTCCCGAGGAAGCAGGGAAGGATCCCTCATCTCGAGCTTGGAGGCGGAAACGGAGCTCCTCTGGCAGTGGCCGGACCCTCGTGCTTCCTCTGGAGTGGAGACGGGTATGTCGGGGAACTTCTTGAGTTTTAGCAAGGGTGTTTAGGACACTTTGGAAGTTCCAGAGTTTAGGTGTGATTACTCTCGAGACACCGCAGAGAAAATGGGCCTCATCTCGACTGGAGCAGAGAACTTCCTGGATTTTCTCGAGTTGCCGCAGGTACTCTCGACATACGACCGTGACCTCAGGGACAGTGTAGCAGATGTGTCACTCTTCCCTCGCGGGGATCAAGGAATCTGTGGCTTTCAATCGAGGCTTTCTCACAGGGCTGTCCCACATGCCACCATTGGTGTGAGTGGATCCTCGGCTTGAATGTCGAGGCAGTGCAGGGAAAACAGGGTTCCCTGGAATGGACTGAGACATCTGGGGGACTCTGGGAATGGTGGCACGACCCTGGAGTTCCTCTCGCCTTTCCTGTGGAGAGCGACTCCTCTTGAGATGCGACAGGAAACACCGGGTATTCTTTCCAGACCACGCAGGGAAAGGATCCCTCCTCTCAAGCTAGGAGGCAGAAACGGGTCTCCTCTGGATGTGGGCGGGACTCTCGTGCTTCCTCTCGAGTGGAGACGGGTATGTCGGGGAATTTCTTGAGTTGCAGCAAGGGTGTGAAGGACCCTTTGGAAGATCCAGAGGTTTAGGTGTCATTAGCCTCGAGCCGCCTCAGCGGAAATGGGCCTCATCTCGCCTTGAGGCGAGAACCTCCTGGATTTTCACGAGTTGCGGCAGGTGCTCTCGACTTACGACGGGGACCTCAGGAACCCTCTCTGGTGGCCACAGGAAAGGCCAGTCCCCATGCGAGTTTCTCGGGGGCCTCTAGGGATTCCTCTCCCGTCGATGCTGGGGCCTAAGACCTTGTGTGGAGTCGGTGCCGGAACCTGAGAATTCCTCTCCAGTGCTGACATGAATCTTGGGGTACTTCTGGAGTCTCCCCAGGGGAATCAGACCTCGTCTCGAGTGGGGGCATGCACGTGCGAATTCCTCCCGAGCTGTAGCAGCAGTGTCGCGCTTCCCTCCGGGTGGATCAAGGGATATGTGGCTTTCCCTTGAGACTTTCCTACGAGGCTTTCCCACGAGGCTTTCCCACGAGACTTTCCCACAGGGCTGTCCCACGTGCCACCGTGGTGTGAGTCAAATCTCGGCTTGAAAGTCGAGGCAGTGCAGGGAAAACAGGTTTCCCTGGAATGGCCTGAGACACCTGGGGGACTCTGGGAATGGTGGCACGACCCTGGAGTTCCTCTCGCCTTTCCTGTTTAGAGCGCCTCCTCTTGAGATGCGACGGGAACGCCGGGAATTCTTTCCTGACCACGCAGGGAAAGGAACCCTTCTCTCGAGCTAGGAGGCGGAAACGGGGCTCCTCTGGATGTGGGCAGAATTCTCGTGCTTCCTCTCGAGTGGAGACGGGTATGTCGGGGAACTTCTTGAGTTGCAGCAAGGGTGTGAAGGACCTTTGGAAGTTCCAGAGGTTAGGTGTGATTAGCCTCGAGACGCCTCAGCAGAAATGGGCCTCATCTCGCCTGGAGGGGAGAACCTCCTGGATATTCTCGAGTTGTGGCAGGTGCTCTCGACTTAGGATGAAGACCTCAGGGACGCGCTCTGGTGGCCTCAGGAACGGCCAGTCCCCATGTGAGTTGCTCGGGGGCCTCTCGGGATTCCTCTCCCGTCGATGCCGGGGCCTAAGATCTTCTGTGGAGTGGGTGCCGGAACCTGAGGATTCCTCTGCTGTGCTGACATGGATCTTGGGGTACTTCTGGAGTCTCCCCAGGGAAGTCAGTCCTCGTCTCGAGTGGGGGCATGCACGTGCGCTTTCCTGCCGAGCTGTAGCAGCAGTGTCACGCTTCCCTTGGCATGATCCACGCCAAGGGATCAGGATCTTTCTCTCGAGGCTTTCCCACCAGGCTTTCCCAGGAGGCTTTCCCACAGGGCTGTCCCACATGCCACCGTGGTGTGAGTCAATCCTCGGCTTGAATGTCGAGGCAGTGTAGGGAAAACAGGTTTCCCTGGAATGGACTGAGACATCTGGTGGACTCTGGGAATGGTGGCACGACCCTGGAGTTCCTCTCGCCTTTCCTGTGGAGAGCGACTCCTCTTGAGATGCGACAGGAACACCGGGTATTCTTTCCAGACCACGCAGGGAAAGGATCCCTCCTCTCAAGCTAGGAGGCAGAAACGGGTCTCCTCTGGATGTGGGCGGGACTCTCGTGCTTCCTCTCGAGTGGAGACGGGTATGTCGGGTAACTTCTTGAGTTGCAGCAAGGGTGTGAAGGACCCTTTCGAATTTCCAGAGCTTAGGTGTGATTAGACTCGAGACCTCTCAGCGGAAATGGGCCTCATCTCACCTGGAGGGGAGAACCTCCTGGATTTTCTCGAGTTGCGGCAGGTGCTCTCGACTTACGACCTGGACCTCAAGGACCCGCTTTGTTGGCCTGAGGAAAGGCCAGTCCCCATGCGAGTTGCTAGAGGTCCTGTCGCTATTCCTCTCCCGTCGATGCCAGGGCCTAAGACCTTGCGTGGAGTCGGGGCCGGAACCTGAGGATTCCTCTCCAGGGCTGACATGCATCTTGGGGTATTTCTGGATTCTCCCCATGGGAGTCAGTTCTCGTCTCGAGTAGGGGCATGCACGTGCGCTTTCCTCCCGTGCTGTAGCAGCAGTGTCACGCTTCCCGTCGCGTGGTTTAAGGGATCTGTGGCTTTCCCTCGAGGCTTTCCCACGAAGCTTTCCCAAGGGGTTGTCACTCGTGCAACCGTGGTGTGAGTCGATCCTCGGCTTGAAAGTCGAAGCAGTGCAGGGAAAACAGGATCCTCTGGAATGGACTGAGACATCTGGGGGACTCTTGGAATGGTGGCACGACCCATGAGTTCCTCTCGCCTTTCCTGTGCAGCGCGCCTCCTCTTGAGATGCGTCGGAAACGTCGGGAATTCTTTCCCGAGGAAGCAGGGAAGGATCCCTCATCTCGAGCTTGGAGGCGGAAACGGAGCTCCTCTGGCAGTGGCCGGACCCTCGTGCTTCCTCTGGAGTGGAGACGGGTATGTCGGGGAACTTCTTGAGTTTTAGCAAGGGTGTTTAGGACACTTTGGAAGTTCCAGAGTTTAGGTGTGATTACTCTCGAGACACCGCAGAGAAAATGGGCCTCATCTCGACTGGAGCAGAGAACCTCCTGGATTTTCTCGAGTTGCGGCAGGTACTCTCGACATACGACCATGACCTCAGGGACAGTGTAGCAGATGTGTCACTCTTCCCCTCGCGGGGATCAAGGGATCTCTGGCTTTCCCTCGAGGCTTTCTCACAGGGCTGTCCCACATGCCACCATGGTGTGAGTGGATCCTCGGCGTGAAAGTCGAGGCAGTGCTGGGAAAACGGGTTCCTCTGAAATGGACTGAGACATCTGGGGGACTCTTGGAATGGTGGCACGACCCTGGAGTTCCTCTCGCCTATCCTATTGAGAGCCCTTGCTCTTGAGATGCCTCGGGAACGCCGAAAAATCTTTCCTGACTAAGCAGGATAGGATCCTTCATCTCGGAAACGGGGTTCCTCTGAATGTGGGCGGGACCCTCGTGCTTCCTCTCGTGTGGAGACGGGTATGTCGGGGAACTTCTTGAGTTGCAGCAAGGACCCTTTTGAATTTCCAGAGGTTAGGTGTGATGAGCCTCCAGACACCTCAGAAGAAATGGGCCTCAATTCGCCTGGAGGGAGAACCTCCTGGATTTTACCTAGTTGTGGCAGGTGCTCTCTAGTTACGACGGGTCCTCAGGGACCCGCTCTGGTGGCCTCAGGAAAGGCCAGTCCCCATGCGAGTTACCAGGGGGCCTCTAGGGATTCTCTCCCATCGATGCCAGTGCCTAAGACCTTGTGTGGAGTCGGGGCCAGAACCTGAGGATGCCTCTCCAGTGCTGACATGAATCTTTCCGTACTTCTGGAGTCTCACCAGGGGAGTCAGTCCTCATCTCGTGTGGGGGCATGCACCTGCCATTTCCTCACGACCTGCAGCAGCAGTGTCACGCCTGCCGACGTGTGGATCAAGGGATCTGTCGCTTTCCATTGAGGCTTTCCTACGAGGCTTTCCAACAGGGCTGTCCCACGTGCCACAGTGGTGTGAGTCGATCCTCGGCGTGTACGTCGAGGCTGTGCAGTGAAAACAGTTTCTTCTGGAATGGACTTAGACATCTGGGGGACTCTTGGAATGCTGGCAAGGCCCTGGAGTTCCTCTCGTCTTTCCTGTTGAGAGCGCCTCCTCTTGAGAATGGACGGGAAGGCCGGGAATTCTTTCCCGACGACGAAGGGAAAGGATCCCTCTTCTCGAGCTATGAGGCGGAAACGGGGCTCCGCTGGATATGGGCGGGACCCTCGTCCTTCCTCTCGAGTGGATATGGGTATGTCGGAGAACTTCTTGACTTGCAGCAAGGGTGTGAAGGACCCTTTGGAAGTTCCAGAGGTTAGGTGTGATTAGCCTCGAGACGCCTCAGCGGAAATGGGCGTCATCTCGCCAGGAGGGGAGAACCTCCTGGATTTTCTCGAGTTGAGGCAGGTGCTCTCGAGTTACGACGGAGACCTCAGGGACCCGCTCTGGTGACCTCAGGAAAGGCCAGTCCCCATGCGAGGTGCTAGGGGGCCTCTCAGGATTCCTCTCCCGTCGATGCCGGGGCCTAAGACCTTGTGTGGAGTCGGGACCGGAACCTGATGATTCCTCTCCAGTGCTGACATGGATCTTGGCGTACTTCTGGAGTCTCCCTAGCTTGCGTCAGTCCTCGGCTCGAGTGGGGTCATGCACGTGCGCTTTCCTCCCGAGCGGTAGCAGCAGTGTCATGCTTCCCTTCTCGTGGATCAAGGAATCTCTGGCTTTCCCTGGAGTCTTTCCCATGAGGCTTTCCCACAGGGCTATTCCACTTGCCACCATGGTGTGAGTCGATCCTTGGCGTGAAAGTCGAACCAGTGCAGGGAAAACAGGAACCTCCTTCCCCACAGTAGGGGATACACTGTCCCCTTGGGCGGGTATCTCCAGGGCACTCGCGCTGGGGGGTTGCCCGCGGAGGTGCGGGCCTCAGGCTCCACGTGAGAAAAGCCCCAAATGGCATTAGCTGCCAGTCCAGATGCTGGCCACTCAGGTCTCTGGCCGGAGCCTTGGGCTCCAGGCAACTCAAAGCCCTCGGGGGTGGCACTCTGGGACTGCTGTAGGGAAAGGATGCCAAGAGCCCACGGAGGAGTTGGGGAGGGGGCATGGGGGAAACGGAGGCGAGGACAGCGAGGGATCTAGGTGGAGGCGCTGGAGAGAGCGTCTGGTGTCCCGGAATGCCTCGGAGGAGCCAGCGGGGGACAGTCAGGCCCAGGGACCTGTGGAATGTGAAAAGGCGGGAAATCCCAGAGCAAGGCAGGCTGGGAAAGGGGGCGTTGGTGGCCAATTCAAAGGGACCTAGGGGCGTTTCCTGGGCGGTGAGTTCCCTTGGCACTGCTGAGGGCCCCTGATTGATCCACTCGGGGTTGAACCCACCCCCCGCTGCGAGGGAGGGCCACAAACCAAAGCCCCCGAACTGCCCGCCCACCCCAATGGGGATCTTGGCGGTCCAGGGCACAGCCGTGCCCGGGAAAAGCCCACTCACTCCATGGGACTCCGTCCAGGGTCTCTGCTTGGAAAGAGGCCAGGGGCGGCCCCCTCCATCTACCCACCCAAACCCTATTGACGTCAATGGTGGCGGAGACGCCTCCCGTTCTCCAGAGTCCTGAGCTGCTGGGTCCCCGCCCACTCGGCCAGCAGTCTGCAGTGTGCCCGTGTGCCTCTCCCACCATGGCTTCGTCCGGCTCCTCCAGCACCTCAAGCGGTACGTTTGCCCTCGGTCCCTGTGGTCGGATCACATCTCAGGGGATTTGCGGGTCGCCTGGGCAAGGGCTCTCGGCCAATGTGTTGACCCCCCTCCCACCCGAGAACGGCTGGGACCCATCGGCCAGGCCCGGGGTTCCGAGGCGTCAGGTGTGCCCATATTCGGAGGGCGTGGCATCGTTCGTTCATCTTGCTCCTTTGGCACACACATGGCTTCTCCGTTCTCTTTTCTGGGAAGACAGTGTTGTTTCAGGGGGCGTGCTGCGGGGGGCGGGGGCCGGGGTTGGGGGTGGTGGGAGCGGGTGCTTTCCTGGGATGAGGCCCTTTATCCTCACATCTTCATGTGGGAATGGGAGTCGGGGAGCTCTGTGGCCTTGCTGCCTTCAGTGGCTTCCTCTGCACAGGGGCCTAGTGGCTTCTGCCTTTTGTCAGGCGTTACGGGGTTTGGGCTTCGCTTTGATGGCCTTGGCCTTGCCTTGGCCTGGGCCTTGGCCTTGCCATTGGCGTTGCCGTTGCCCTTGCCTTGGTCTTGGGCTTGGCCTTGCCCTGCCCTTGAACTTGACCTTGACCTTGACCTTGACCTTGAACTTGAACTTGGCCTTGACCTTGAACTTGAACTTGAACTTGACTTTGAACTTGAACTTGACATTGAACTTGAACTTGAACTTGACCTTGAACTTGACTTTGAACTTGAACTTGACCTTGAAATTGATCTTGACCTTGACATTGAACTTGAACTTGACCTTGAACTTGAACTTGAACGTGAACTTCACTTGAACTTGAACTTGACCTTGACCTTGAACTTGACCTTGAACTTGACCTTGAACTTCAACTTCAACTTGAACTTGAACTTCAACTTGAACTTGTCCTTGACCTTGAACTTCAACTTCAACTTGAACTTGAACTTGACCTTGAACTTGAACTTGACCTTGAACTTGAACTTCACTTTGAACTTGAACTTGACCTTGAACTTGACCCTGAACTTGACCTTGACCTTGAACTTGAAGTTGAACTTGAACTTGAACTTAAACTTGATCTTGAGCTTGAACTTGAACTTGAACTTGACCTTGACCTTGAACTTGAACTTGACCTTGACCTTGACCAACAACGGGAGACCTCGAGATTTGCTCAGAGCACCGGAGGTCCAGAAGCAGGGCCCTGTATCTCCCCTTCCCTTTGTGATCATTGCAAAGACATTCCTAGCTGATAGCGGGAGTGCCCCTGAAGAAGCAAGCCGTGGGAGTGTGTTTGACACGACTGTGTGCCTTCCTGGCCTAGCTCCACAAGGGACCTTTCCTCTCGAAGTAGGCCCCATGTCCCCTTGGGGAGGGTGTCATGCCTCTTTTCTCCTCACTGCCAAAGGGTGGAGCCAAGCTCGCTCTGTCAGAGGTACAAAAACAGCAATTGAATGGATTTTCAAGCTCTTGCTAGGCTGCACCCTTTCAGGGCCCACTTTACTGAAACAGGTGCTCTGTGGCCCCTGGTTGGGTATGCAGGTTCACAAACAGGGTGAGATCCTGTCCAAGCCAAGAATTTTCCTGAAAGACCTAGGCTCACTAGAGCTCTCCTCCAGAGCAAAGGGGATAGAGGAGATGTATGGAGGAGTCTTTGCCTTTCCCTGTGAGTGTGGGGCTACTCCCTATGGCCCCAAGCTCAGGGATAACTGCCTCTAAGAAAGGAATGGCAAGAAGCGCTATTCTTGGAGGTTGGGACAGGGAGTTCGCAGCATGTGGGGAAAGAAAGACTTCTTCGGGGAAGAAGAGGCAACCACCGGGGGTGTATTTGCAAGCCTCTATTTGGAAGGAACAGGTTTGCTTATACAACTCAAGATGTCCAGATCTGCTCAGAGGACTGAAGTTCCAGAGACAGGGCCATGTATCTCCCCTTCCCTTTGAGATCCTTGCAAAGACATTCCTAGCAGATCGTGGGAGTGCCCATGAAGAAGCAAGCAGCGGGAGTGTGCTTGACATCACTGGCTGCCTACCTGGGCTCAGCTCCTCAAGGGGCCTTTCTCTCCTGGTAGGCCCTATGTCCCCTTTGGGAGAGGGTGGTGCCCTCTTCCCTCCACACTGCCAAAGGGTGGAGGTGGAGCAAACTCGTTCTCTCCGAGGTAAAAAAAAAAAGACAAATTGGATGGATTTTTAAGCTCTTGCTATGCTGCACCCCTCCAGGACCCACTCGAGCAAAACAGGTGCCCTGTGGCCCCTAGGTCGGGTATGCAGGTTCACACACCGGGTGGGATCCCGTCAAAGCCAAGAATTTTCCTGACAGACCTAGGCTCACTAGAGCTCTCCTCCAGAGGAAAGGGGACAGAAAAGACGTGTGTGTGGAGGTGGCTCTGCCTTTCCAGGTCCCAATCTCAGGGATAACTGCCCCTAAGAAAGGAACTGCTGATGCTGCTGCTGCTAAGTTGCTTCAGTCGTGTTCGACTCTGTGCGACGCCATAGACGGTAGCCCACTAGGCTTCCCCGTCCCTGGGATTCTCCAGGCAAGAACAGTAAGTGGGTTGCCATTGCCTTCTCCAATGCATGAAAGTGAAAATGAAAGTGCAGTCGCTCAGTCGTGTCCGACCCTCAGCGACCCCACGGACTGCAGCCTACCAGGCTTCTCCGTCCATAGGATTTTCTGATAGGAACTGCAAGAAGCGCTTTTCCAGGAGGCTGGGAAAGGGTGTTCGCAGGATGTGGGGAAAGAGAGCCTCCTTCGGGGAAGAATAGGCGGCCACTTGTTTTGTGTTGCAAACCTCTATTTGGAAGGAACAGGTTAGCTTATACAAAGGGAGACCTCCAGATCTGCTCAGAGGACCAAAGTTGCAGAGGCAGGTCGGTGTATTTTCCCTTCACTTTGCGATCCTTGCAAAGACATTCCTTGCTGATAGATGATTCAGCAAGGGCCTTTGAGACTGTTGTTTTCTTTCCTAGGTTCAAAGATTCCTTCAGTTCCTAATATAGATATCCTAGAAATTATGTGACATCCGTGAAAATCTGATATGTCCTGGTCAAATGCTGTCAGTTATAATTCCAGTTATCATATTAAAGCATTTCAAGTCGCAGCAGTGACCAGATTACATTGTCAATTTCTATTTAATCAGGTTTTAACCATGTCCTCTATGGTTTCACACTGATGCCTTTGCAGAAATACTGCTACTTCTAGATATATGGAATATACTTTTTTTAAGCTTACCGATAATTGGTTTGTTTGTTTGTTTGTCTTCTGGTAAGCTGGTACCAGATGGAATTTAGTCTCCTCTCTAGGTTAAGAGAACAAAGTTTTCTTAGAATGCAATTTTTGATAACAGACTATGGATTTCTTTACCTTTCATTGATTTATAATTGTTTTCATCATCTGTTTTTTTACTTCGGTAAAGTAAAGAAGCCTTATTTAAGATTTTGGTACATGTAGGATGGACTAAGCTTTCCCCACTCTTGCAAGTTCCCTTAACCCTTTAGATTCTTCTCGTGGGACCAAGATCTCACTTTCCTCCAGAGGGACAATCCAGGCTTTTTATTAGTTGATCTGCCCCTGACATCAGAGTCCATATGAGCACGAGTTGGCCTATAATTTAGGCAGGGCTGTCGCACGTGCCACCGTGGTGTGAGTCGATCCTCGGGTGAAAGTCGAGGCAGTGCAGGTAACACAGGTTTCCCTGGAGTGGACTGAGACATCTGGGGGACTCTGGGAATGGTGGCACGAACCTGGAGTTCCTCTCGCCTTTCCTGTAGAGAGCACCTCCTCTTGAGATTCGACGGGAACGCCCGGAATTCTTTCCGACCACGCAGGAAAGGATCCCTCTTCTCGAGCAAGGAGGCTTAAACGGGGCTCCTCTGGATGTGGGCGGGACGCTCGTGCTTCCTCTCGAGTGGAGACGGGTATGTCGGGGAACTTCTTGAGTTGCAGCAAGGTTGTGAAGGACCCTTTGGAAGTTCCTGATGTTAGGCGTGATTAGCCTCCAGACTCCTCAGGGGAAATGGGCCTCATCTCGCCTGGAGGGGAAACCCACCTGGATTTTCTCGAGTTGCGGCACGTGCTCTCGACTTACGATGGGGACCTCAGGGACCCGCTCTGGTGGCTTCAAGAAAGGCCAGTCCCCATGCGAGTTGCTTGGGGGCCTCTCGGGATTCATCTCCCGTCAATGCCGGGGCCTTAGACCTTGTGTGGAGTTGATACCGGAACCTGAGGATTCCTGTCCAGTGCTGACATGGATCTTGGGGTACTTCTTGAGTCTCCCCAGGGGAGTCAGACCTCGTCTCGAGTGGGGGCATGCATGTGCGATTTCCTCACGAGCTGAAGCAGCAGTGTCAGGTTTCCCTTCGCGTGGATCAAGGGATCTGTGGCTTTCCCTCGAGGCTTTCCCACGAGGCTTTCCCACAACGCTTTCCCACAGGGCTGTCCCACGTGCCACCGTGGTGTGAGTCGATCCTCGGCTTCAAAGTCGAGGCAGTGCAGGGAAAACAGGTTTACCTTGAATGGACGGAGACATCTGGTTGACTCTGGGAATAGTGGCACGGCCCTGCAGTTCCTCTCGCCTTTCCTGTGGAGAGCGCCTCCTCTTGAGATGCGACGGGAACGCCGGGAATTCTTTCCCGACCACGCAGGGAAAGGATCCCTCCTTTCGAGGTAGGAGACGGAAACGGGGCTCCTCTGGTTGTGGCCAGGACTCTCGTGCTTCCACTCGAGTGGAGACTGGAATGTCGGGGAACTTCTTGAGTTGCAGCAAGGGTGTGAAGGACCCTTTAGAAGTTCCAGAGTTTAGGTGTGAATAGCCCCGAGACGCCTCAGCGGAAATGGGTCTCATCTCGCCTGTAGGGGAGAACCTCTTGGATTTTCTCGAGTTTCAGCAGGTGCTCTCGACTTACGACGGGGACCTCAGGGGCCCGCTATGGTGGACTCAGGAAAGGCCAGTCCCCATTCGAGTTGCTCATGGTCCTCTCGGGATTCCTCTCCCGTCGATGCCGGGGCCTAAGACCTTGTGTGGTGTCAGTGCCGGAACCTGAGGATTCTTCTCCAGTGCAGACATGGATCTTGGGGTTCTTCTGCAGTCTCCCCAGGGGAGTCAGTCCTCGTCTCGAGTGGGGGCATGCACGTGCGCTTTCCTACCGAGCTGTACAGCAGTGTCGTGCTTCACTTCGCGTGGATCAAGGGATCAGGGGCTTTCCCACGACGCTTTCACATAGGGCTGTCCCACGTGCCACCGTGGTGTGAGTCGATCCTCGGCTTGAAGGTCGAGGCAGTGCAGGGAAAACAGGTTTCCCTGGAATGCACGGAGACATCTGGGGGACTCTGGGAATGGTGGCACGACCCTGGAGTTCCTCTCGCCTTTCCTGTGGAGAGCGCCTCCTCTTGAGATGCGACGGCAACGCCGGGAATTCTTTCCCGACCACGCAGGGAAAGGATACCTCCTCTCGAGCTAGGAGGCGGAAATGGGGCTACTGTGTATGTGGGTGGGGCTCTCCTCTTCCTCTCGAGTGTAGACGGCTATGTCGGGGAACTTCTTCTTGCAGCAGCAAGGGTGTGAAGGACCCTTTGGAAGTTCCAGAGGTTAGGTGTGATTAGTAGCCTCGAGACGCCTCACGGAAATGGGCGGTCATCCTCGCCAGGAGGGGAGAACCTCCTGATTTTCTCGAGTTGAGCAGGTGCTGCTCGAGTTACGACGCAACCTTCGAGGGACCCGCTCTGGTGACCTCAGGAAAGGCCAGTCCCCATGCGACGGTGCTAGCGGCCATCCAGGATTCCTCTCGCCGTCGATGCCCGGGGCCTAAGCACGCTTGTCGTGAGTCGGGAC
>NW_017215806.1:0-13634 GCF_001704415.2 Capra hircus
CTAGTCAAGGCTATGGTTTTTCCTGTGGTCATGTATGGATGTGAGAGTTGGACTGTGAGGAAAGCTGAGCGCCGAAGCATTGATGCTTTTGAGCTGTGGTGTTGGAGAAGACTCTTGAGAGTCCCTTGGACTGCAAGGAGATCCACCAGTCCATTCTGAAGGAGATCAGCCCTGGGATTTCTTTGGAGGAATGATGCTAAAGCTGAAACTCCAGTACTTTGGCCACCTCATGTGAAGAGTTGACTCATTGGAAAAGACTTTGATTGCTGGGAGGGATTGGGGGCAGGAGGAGAGGGGATGACCCAGGATGAGATGGCTGGATGGCATCACTGACTCAATGGACGTGAGTCTGAGTGAACTCTGGGAGATGGTGATGGACAGGGAGGCCTGGCGTGCTGTGACTCATGGGGTCGCAAAGAGTCAGACACGACTGAGCGGTTGAACTGGACATGTAAAATATCTAATTAAAAAAATAATAATAATGGAAACAGAAATCCTTTTCCTTTTTTAAAAGGGTGAAAGTTTGGTGAAAAGGGTATCTGTCTACTGTATTTGGCATTTGCCTGTATTAGTATACTTTGTGTGTGGCTATAATCACCAGATAAAGTGAAATATTAATATGTTGGGGGAAATCACACAGGAACCAACTTCCACATTTAACTAATAAAATTCCTCTACCAATCCTGTAGGAGCTAATTCACATTACAGAAAAATTCATTATAGCAGAACAGACTGTACTTAATCGTCTGGTGCCAACTAGGAACTGCTCGCAACTCAGATTATGGCAAAGGAAGGTTTCATGGAGTCAGGCCTGTAATGACAGCCGAGATTTGTATAAATAGAAAGGATTACATGCATATGCTGCATATGTGAGAGTGCTCTAAGTTACTGGATCGTAATAAAGTGGAAGATCTATATCTGGATTAGTAAAGTGTGGTAAGTTTATAGAGTGCCTCAAAAGTCAGGCAGACAGGTTCATATGCACTGAATAATAAAACAGAAATAAAATGCAGTTTTGGAAGGAGAGACTGCTATGAGAAAAACACCCATATGGAGGCTGTAAAGAAAATGTTTATTGCTCTATGCTATATAAATACAAGATCATCAATAAAACATGACAGCCCACCTGTCAGACCTGTTTGAGTATATACCAAATCACCTGTGCACAGGCTGAATAAAAATACAAACCCTTTAATGTGCTAAAATGAAAGTATGGAAGGCCAACACTGTCAGTGAAGTGGACCTGCAGTGGGCAAGCATTCATAATCCAATTTTACATGTGAGTCATCTTCAAACTAATAAGCATAGAAACTTGGCATATTAACCACTGACATGAATTATTTTCTGATTGCTCATGGGGAAAATGATATTTAACTGTCATGATTTAAAAAATGCACATTTCCACTCTACAAATTTACTTATCATAGTCATCTATTATACTTGTGTCTCTTCCACTAGAATTAAAACACTTAGAAGATTTAGCGTCTTTCAGTCACTTTTTTGAAGTTTTCAACTGCCTAGTATTGTCTGTTGAACACACTGCATACTTGCGAAATGATTATAGAATGTATAATCATTTGGAACAAAAGCCATGACAAACTTAGACAGCATACTAAAAAGCAGAGACATTACTTTGCCAACAAAGGTCCATCTAGTCAAAAGCTATGGTTTTTCCAGTAGTCATGTATGGATGTGAGAGTTGGACTACAAAGAAAGCTAAGCACCGAAGCATTGATGCTTTTGAACTGTGGTGTTGGAGAAGACGCTTGAGAGTCCCTTGGACTGCAAAGAGATCAAAACCAGTCAATCCTAAAAGAAATCAGTCCTGAATATTCACTGGAGTCATGGATGTTGAAGCTGAAGCTCCAATCCTTTGGCCAACTGATGCAAAGAACTGACTCACTGGAAAAGACCCTGATTCTGGGAAAGATTGAAGGCGGGAGGACAAGGGGATGACAGAGGATGAGATGGTAAGATGGCATCACCATCTCAATGGACATGAGTTGGAGCAAGCTCTGGGAGTTGGTGATGGACAGGGAAGCCTGGCATGCTGCAGTCCATGGGGTTGCAAAGAATCAGACACAACTGAGTGACTGAACTCAACAGAACATATAGGGAACCAATAAATGATGACTTATGTCTACAAATACAAACAAGTGACCAATGCTTAAGTATCCAGCCAAAGGAAAAACATGTGTACACATACTTACCATGTCAACCAGAAAGGGCTTGTGACCATATTATCCCTCGCCATCTGTGATGATTAAACTGTATGTGAAATTTTGACATAGATATGGTGCCCAGTTGTTTGGTCAAACTCTAGTCTGGATATTGCTGTGAAAAGTATTTTTTGACATGATTAATGTCTATAAACATTTGACATTAAGTAAAGCAGATTACCTTTAATAATGTGGGTGGGTCTCACTGAATCAGTTGAAGGCCTAAAAGCAAAAAACTGACATTTCCTGGAGAAGAAATTTTGCCTCAAACTGTAACATAGAAATCCTGCCTGAGTTTCCAGCCTGCTGGCCTGCCCTACAGATTTCAGATTTTCCAGTCACCATAATCACATATACTGATTCCTTACAGTGAATCTTTTTATAGATAAACGATATATGAATATGTATACAATTGGTCTGTTCTCCTGGAACGCTAACTAACTGATTCACTAACTAACTGATTCACTAACTAACTGATTCACCTCTTCCCCTCAAAAATTAAAAAAAGACTAAAAACACATGCATTACTAGGAAAAAGTTTTGCATTACAGAGAAATTACATGTGTATTTTTTGTACATGTACATAGACAACAATGACTGATCCAAGTTTTGACTTAATGTCCGACAGTAGTACTCTACAAAAGTAATTTTTAATTCAGTGATATTTGTACAAGCACTTAATATGGTTTTGGTGGGGGTGTAAAGTGAATTACCTTCTTCTACTTAAGAGGAAAAGAAAATGTAATCACAACAGGTCCCATCTTTTTGATGACCACACTTTAAGAGTCAATCATCAATTCTGATCTCAAAAGAGTCCTAGGGTTGACTGAGGGCTGAAGAATCCCAGGGTTATGCTTACACAACACAAATGATTCACATGATTCCTAAAATCACCTCTTTCTCCTAACAGTGACATTATAAAATACCTAAACTGTGAGAAACACACCATATACAGCCTTGAAAAGTTTTAAGACAACTTTTCTTTTAGATGGATTAAACCATAGTTCTTATAGAAGTGTTTCATCTCTAGTATTACTCAAAAATGACTAGTCATTTTTAATCTCTAAAATTAATGATGATATTATTTGGCATAATTCTAAATATTTAATAAAGAAATTATTAGCTTTCCAAACTATGAGTTTACTCAAGATGATTATAGAAAAGTTCTGCTTTATTTTTTTAACACTTTTAAAACTCTTTGTTTTACATTGTTATTTTGAATCTATATTTTTTTCTCTGAGTTATATAACTAGATTTCCCAAGAAGTAAAAATCACTAAAATATATACTTTTCTTTTTATGCTTCATAACTGAAACATTCCTGCTGGCAATAGGTAAAAGAAAAACATCAAAACAGGTAAGAGAAACAGCATGCCACACAGGATAGATAGTACGTATACTTTAAAAACGTGAAAAGTAGAATTATAATGTAAAAAATATCCCCCAGAAAAAGGCCACACAACCATTTCCTACAGTTCACGCACTTGACATATAGGGAATTTCTGACCAAATGAAAAACTGTGTGGTACCTCAACTACTCTCCAATTGTCCCTATAAGGGAAGATATAGACAGGTATACAGTTTACCACTCATGTTAAAAGTGAAGTGAAGTGAAGTGAAGTTGCTCAGTCATGTCCGACTCTTTGCGACCCCATGGACTGTAGCCCACCAGGCTCCTCCATCCATGGAATTTTTCCAGGCAAGAATACTGGGGTGGGTTGCCATTTCCTTCTCCAGGGGATCTTCCTGACCCAGGGATTGAACCCAGGTCTCCGCATTGCAGGCAGACACTTTACGGTCTGAGCCACCAGGGAAGCCCATGTTAAAGTGATCAGTAAATCTATATCATATTAGTGACAGGATGTTAAACATGTAAGCAAAAGTGTTTTTCAATGATGACAATCACTTACTGCCACCACTGAACATTCAACAGTATGTGTGAGAGTGGAGTACTGGAAACAACAGATGTACAGAACGGCAGTCCAAGAAGTCACTAACACGGCTATAAAAAGACAGAGGAAAAAAGTCTTCCAAGTTCCATTTTCACCAAGTATCATGGACAGTATGGGCACTACAATTGAAAACTAAACTGTAGGAGGATAAAAACCATATGTTTCATCAACCATTATTTACACAGGTACTAGCAACATTTGTTTATTAGGTTGAAGAATTGCTATCCTCACGTGACCTCAGATTTGCAAACATATCAAAATGGATATCTGGGCTATAGAAATTGAGAGGAGACCCCAAATTCCAGAAGACTTAAAATGAACATGGAGTAGATGTTTGGGATACTTGTTTAACAACCTCACTGATGCCTAATGCCCCTGGTATATATGCCATAGTCCTCCAGTCCTTTCATTTTTTTCAAGACTTGTGGCCATTTTAGGATATCTGGTTTCAAGTTAAGAACCAAGTAACCTAAAAAAGTTTTTAGTCCATGAAAAATCATAGAGAGAAATATTCAAAGTAAATCTTGACATGACTCAAGACAGTGGTTAGCCCTGGGAGTTGCTCACATAAAATGGACAATATTTAAGCTACTCTTAAGCAGTATTCACTGACTAATCAATTACTAAGGATCTTCACATCACTGATTTAGATGAGCTGTTTGAAAAGGAGAACAAAGCACAAAACTCTCCCTCATTAAGTTTACAATCTAGTGGCATGAAGCATAAGCAAACAGTAAATTATGATACTTTAAATGGAGACCTGATAGTGATATACACAGCCTGCTATCAGAACTCAGAACAGGCTTCTTACATGGGGTTGAAGTAGGCATCCTTGAACTTACATTTGCATTGAGCCTGGAAGGACGCACAAGAATAAGTCACATGATTGGAAGGTCAGTCATTTCAAGTGAATGATGCAACATCTGCAAAGGCTATGATAAGCAAAAACCAAAACAAAATATTTTGCAAGAGAGGATTTCAATGTAGTACCCTGGAGAGCTCCCTTGCCTCAAAGGTGACTAGAGAGACTGAGGACTAGCCTGTCGGAAGTGGGGCTGGAGATCTCCAGCAACTTCACATTTACCAATCTATCCCATAACGGCAACCCACTCCAGTATTCTTGCCTGGAGAATCCCATGGACAAAGAAGCCTGGCGGGCTACAGTCCATGGGGTTACAAAGAGCCGGACACGACTGAGCAACTAACACACACACATACATCCCATAGTCAACTAAAACTTCTTGGTATTTAAAATACAGTACATCATCAAATCATTCCCTATATTAGATTATGGGGCTATGTGTTTCTTTCATTATCATCCAGTGAGCCTGATGGTCCTCAGAAATACCATAGAAAGCAATTCTCTCCTACTCTTCACTAGACAGTTAATACTGTAGTGTTTTTATCCCTTCAGCGTTTTGAGCAGGACTTGGATCTGGGACCCTCAAAATGTCCCCGTGGAATGCTTCATATTACACTTTCCCTGTAATCAACTTAGACTCTCCCACTGCAGGACCCTTTCAAAAGATGAACTGGTGTTGATGAAGATGTTTCCCAATATCACCATATTTACACCTTGAGGAACACTGTAGGAAATATACCTCAAAGTTAATTTTAGCCATAATGTTGCTGCAAGTTTATATGTTTGCTGTACAAATTTATAATGCTGTTTTATGGCCCAATTTAGTAATCTGTACTTTATTTTTAAAATTACCACTCAAGAGGTACATTCTAACTTTTAAGAAACTCATTTATTAATGAATACATTGTTTTATTGGGTCTGTTTGCACATGAATATAGTATTAGAAATTGAAAACAAAATCAAATAACTCTGATCTTGAGCTATCTGCCAAGTAGGTAGCATTCCTTTGAAAATTTAGGAATTCTGGTATACTGACCCGTTGGTTTTATTATCAGTTCCGTTCAGTTCAGTCACTCAGTCGTATGTGACTCTTTGCAACCCCATGAACCTCAGCACACCAAGCCTCCCTGTCCATCACCAACTCCCGGAGTTCACCCAAACCCATGTCCATCGAGTCGGTGATGCCATCCAGCCATCTCATCGTCTGTCATCCCCTTCTCCTCCTGCCCTCAATCTTTCCCAACATCAGGGTCTTTTCAAATAAGTCAGCTCTCCACATCAGGTGGCTAAAGTATTGGAGTTTCAGCATCAGTCCTTCCAATGAACACCCAGGGCTGGTATCCTTTAGGATGGACTGGTTGAATCTCCTTGCAGTCCAAGGGACTCTCAAGAGTCTTCTCCAACACCACAGTTCAAAAGCATCAATTCTTTGGCACTCAGCTTTCTTCACAGTCCAACTCTCGCATCATACATGACCACTGGAAAAACCATAGCCTTGACTAGATAGACCTTTGTTGGCAAAGTAATGTCTCTGCTTTTTAATATACTGTCTAGGTTGGTCATAACTTTCCTTTCAAGGAGTAAGCGTCTTTTAATTTCATGGCTGCAATCACCATCTGCAGTGATTTTGGAGCCCAGAAAAATAAAGTCTGACACTGTTTCCACTGTATCTATTTCCCATGAAGTGATGGGACCGGACGCCATGATCTTCGTTTTCTGAATGTTGAGCTTTAAGCCAATTTCTCTCCTCTTTCACTTTCATCAAGAGGTTCTTTGGTTCTTCTTCACTTTCTGCCATAAGTGTGATGTCATCTACATATTTGAGGTTATTGATGTTATTGTGCTTCTTCCAGCCTAGCATTTCTCATGATGTACTCTGCATATAAGTTAAATAAGCAGGGTGACAATATATAGCCTTGACATACTCCTTTTCCTATTTGGAACCAGTCTGTTGTTCCATGTCCAGTTCTAACTGTTGCTTCAGTAAGACATTTCAGAACTTTACATGAAATAAGTTACTCTTAGTCTGCATTTCTTATATTGAACTTGGTTTTTATATACAGGTATGTTTTTCCTTTTTTTAAGCTTCATATGATGTCTTTCAAGTTTATCCCGAATGTTCTAGATAATACTTTATTTAAAAGAGTACTCACTAAACACATTTCATATATTCAGACTTAATGACTTAATGCTCTGGTAGTTTGTATATCTATAAATAACAAAAACAATCAAACAAATAAAAATAGTTGAGAAAGAATTGACCAGAATGTCAAAGCCTATACCTGCATTTGTTTCTGCCATGTTTTTACACTTGTTTGGTTTTATTTGTAAATCTTACATTGGTTTATGATGTATCAATTGCTGCTACTGCCAAAATCAAGCAAAAAACAAACAAAAAAAGCCACAAACAAAAGCAATAACAACTTACTAACAGAATCATAGTATTTAACTTTCTAGGAAAAACCTAACTGCATTCAACAGATACATAAAAATATGACATGCTAGTCTGAATTTCGTTGATAAGGAAGTTGAATTAAGGCAGTATACCTGGCTTACCAAATGCTTCTGAACACATGAATACCTCTAGTTTTCATTAACAAATGGGGAAAATTAGAAAAGGCATCACACCATCCAGAGTATCTTTCTTCAGCTGTCTGACATTCCAACTATATTATATTCAAATAAGGTTATAAAGCAGAATGAAGAAAAGCCAGGTCATCTTGAAATAAACAACTGACTTAGAATTACAGAAACAAACCAGACAGGGAAGAATCTGTATTCCGCTTATGTGGATTAAAGAGCCACAGGAGGTACATCCTTTTTGAAATAAATTGACATACATAATAAGCATTTACAAAATGTTTGCTGTCAATGATGATGAATGAGTTAGCTCTATAGTAGGACACAGCCACATAGAAGAAGATAACATGTAGCAAAATGAAGTAATCTGGTGATGATCAGAACCTGGAACTAGACTTGCCCTTCAGTCTGGAAAGCACAATACAACCCAGCTGTAAATACTTCCAAGAAGTCCAGCCAACCTATATTTGGGGTGGAGCCATACAGAAAGAGAAAAGTGAAAGCAGTAACAGATTTTATTTTCTTGGGACCCAAAATCACTGCGGACAGTAACTGCAGCCATGAAATTAAAGACACTTGCTCCTTGGAAGGAAAACTAGGACAAACCTAGACAGTGTATTAAAAACCTGCCACATTTTACTGACAAAAGTCCACATAGTCAAAGCAATGGTTTTTCCAGTACTCATGTATGGATATGAGAGCTGGACCATCAAAGAGACTGAGAGCCAAAAAATTGATGCTTTCCTATTGTGGTGCTGGAGAATACTCTTGAGAGTCCCTTAGACAGCAAGGAGATCAAACCAGTCCAGTCCTAAAGGAAATCAATCCTGAATATTCATTGGAAGGACTGATGCTGAAGCTAAAGTTCAGTACTTGGGCCATCTGATGCAAAGAGCAACTCATTGAAAAGACCCTGATGCTCAGAAAGACTGAAGGCAAAAGGAGAAGGAGGTGGCAGAGGATGAGATGGTTAGATAGCATCACCAACTCAATGGGCATGAAACAGGACCACTCTGGGAGACAGTGAAGGACAGAGGAACCTGGCATGCTGCATCCATGGGTCACAGAGAGTTGGACATGACTTAGCAACAGAACAACAACAATATGCATAAGAGGCTGGCACCATGAAGGTCCAAGAGTGGGTAGTGGGAATGAAGCATACCTCTCAGAGTTGCAAAGTTTTAAAAGTCCAGGAAAGTAGTTACTGGGGACAAGGCAGGGAGAGTCTGCTGGCAGATGAAAGAGCTCAGGAAATGAAGTGGTTTCACAAGCATAAACCCAGTCCTTAAGAAATAAAGAAGGCTCTGTCAAAGAAAGTCTGTACTCAAATGCTATGAGAAATGGTGACACTGAGTAAGTTACCAAGATGCAGGGGGAAATATTAAGTGAGAAATCAGTTTCAGTTATAAGAAAGAAGCATTACTAGAAATATGCTATAACATTAGAGCTGGACATCAAGGGTGGCTTGATATTAAGTCCTAAGGTCTCGGACTAGATGCCAAGCTTTCCACTACATAGAAGGATTGTTCATAAATCAGGGGCATGGCTGAGGGCTCTGGTAAACAATTCCAGTGGCAGGAAACAAGATTCTGACAAAAAGCTACAAAACAGGCCTTAATTATGCATCTATTTTTATCCATGTTATTGACTGACTTAAACACATTATGAAATATATAACTTTGTCCATTAGTCTAGTAGAGAGCTTCAGAAAAAGCAAATGTAATGCTGACCATGGACTTCTACAGAATCATAATGCATAAATACTTCAAAATATTTCTTTTGCTTCAAACATGTGAACACTGATTAAAGCCATATTTAAGTAAATAAGTTGAAGATTAAAAGTCAAAAGAAATTAAACTGATAGGTAACTTTTTTTTCTCTTGGGAGACAAGTTGAATTAACAGGCTGCCGAAATATCAGTTTTGCTTGAGCAAAGTACTGAAATCTCTGTGTGTACCTTGCCAAAAAATATGCTGTATATTTCCAAATATGGAGAATATCTAATGTTTTGACCATTCTCCACATATAGGCACTCATTCTTAAAACTATACTTGGTTACATCTTAAATTTCTACTAATAATTTGGGAGATTTTGACTAGTTGGGGTAAAAGAATTATGGCACTGAGGGCAAAATATATCAGTACTGAAAAGAGTAATAAAAGATGGGAATATCAGCCTTATAAGTTCTCCATCACTTATTGCAATCACCCAAGAAGCAACAATAGCCATCACGGAAGACAGGAGCAACAGGGTGAATAATGAATAGCTATTGCTGGGCCCAGAGTTAAAACAGGAATAAGGAACTGAATACACTCCACACCTTCTATCTACTGATTTCATAATTTATAGCTATTATAATAAAGTATGGAATATTTGGTATAAGTAGTTTGGCAGCTCACAGAACAGAGCCTCACTTTCCTCATCTCTAAAATACGCACAAATTTTATAATGTTAGGAGAACTGCATGGACATAACAAATATAAGTGTCATGGAAGAAGCGTTCAGCACATGATAGTCATTGCTGTTGTTGTTAACAAACACCTCATCATTTGCAAAAGAGAAAGAAAAACACCACCCATATTTTCATATAGTCTAGGGACTCCCTTTATTTTAAAATACTTTTTAAAGGGTCAGTCTTTGGAAAAACATAAAATATCCTTAGAATGAAGGCATACAATTATTCAATATTTATGTGTTGGCCATTGTTAATTCTTGATGATACTGAACCAAACACACAAATAACACATAAAATTAAATTGCAATGAGTACCATAAGGAAGAACATGGAACTAAAACAATATATATAAGGGACACTGATGCAGCAAAGAAGGCCAAGGAAGATTTCCTTTAGGAAGGGCTGACTGAGCTTGTATCTTAAAGGCAGGGGTGGGGGAGTCCTGGGCATGGGGGCCAGGATGGAGGAAGAAGAAAGGGAGAAGGATACTAAGAGAGATATAGGATTTGAACGCATTATCGTTATCTTGAAAGACGTACAGATGTAATCTAAAATTCTTTCAGCAGTAAGAACATTTGAGAGAACATTTCACACTTGTGAAGCTATTATTGTGCAGCTAAAATAACTGTAATCTTATACAGAGAAAATGATTATAAATGCCAAGACCAAAATATCACATAAGAGTCAACAAAACTAAAGACAGTCAACCTTTGTACACTGTGCATATTTTTTTGCTTTATAAATGACTACCAATAAGGTCAGCCTGAGCTCATTATTGTCCCGTTAAATTCTACACTGATGTACTGCTTCCCTAATCAACAACGAGGAGTTACAAAGTCATTTAAGTTTTTTTAAAAAAGAAAAAAACTCAATTAAGATGAAATTCTTCTGATGGAGAGTACAATACTTTCTAGGTCTAAACATTTAAAGCATAGTTATCTTTACCAGTTGAGGAAAGTATTTAGATATGAAAGAGGTGGAAGACATGGCCTTCAAATTTCACTATGAAATACTCTTGGTGGTTCTCAAACTTTAGAGTGTGTAAGAATCACACGTGTGTGCAGGCTTAGTCGTTTCATTCATGTCGACTCTTTGAGACACTATGGACCACAGCCTGCCAGGCTCCTCTGTCCATGGGATTCTCCAGGCAAGAATACCGCAGTGGGTTAGGCTGCCCATCTCCAGGGGATAGTCCCAACCCAGGGATTGAACCTGTGTCTCTTATGTCCCTGCGTTGGCAGGCGGGTTCTTTAACAACTAACGCCACCCGGGAAGCCCAACAATCACACAGGAAACCCCAATGCAGAGTTTCCGATTCAATCATTTAATGGAATTGCATTTTAACAAGTTTCACTCATGCTATTGTCCAGGCAACCCACATTTTGAGAATTACCACTCTAGGTTAAGAATTTGCCATTAGCTAACAGAATGTTACTTTATAAATGACCTTTAGATTTTATTTAGTATCAGAACACAGCTACAGTGTTCAAGAATTGTAATAAGTTTAATCAAAATTTTAAAATTGTTATTACAGTGTAAATAATTAAAAACAAAAAGTATATTTTTAAGTTAGTCTAAATATAGAGCCAGGAATTTGGCCAAACAATAATCTGTCAAAGGTCCAAGCAGAATTTCTTTTAATTGTAATATAATACCACATACCCTAGTAAACATTTTCAAGTACCCACTTTTTTTTTTTTTTTTGCCATTTTGTTTAGCCATGAAAATAGCTTAAAATGACATACAGTCATTTAAAGTAAGAACTGATAACAATATCCTGATACTGTATCAACTGCTGTACCAGCTTAAACTGGTCAGCTTTACATTTTTATATTATATTTAACTTAAGCTACCTTTTGAAGTATGTTTCCTTTGTTAGTGTCTTTCATCAATCTCCTCATCTTTTCTCTCTGCTTCTCCCACAGCAGACTTCATGTTTTTTTGTTAAATGACACTCTCACATAGTGAAGATTATATTGCTGATAAAAGCATATGTCCTCAATATACAGCAAATAGATTTTGTCACTATCCAGTAGGGAAATCATGCAAAAGCTGTCAGTCATACAATGGGAGAGATTACATTATCAAAGTGACACACCTGTGACATATTGTCCAAAACCAAACTCAAAAGAGACCAATTAACAGATATGCTGGTCTGTACTTTGACCACATTGGAAATCACCCCATTCCTGCATGAATAGAAATTGGTGATTTAACAGGATTTTCATTTCTGTGATGACTTATCTATTCACTGTCAACAAAAATATATATATATATGCCTTTTAATTCAACTAAGCTGAAAGTAATTCTATTCTGTTATTTACTGAAAGTCATACCTAATATTTGTACTATTTCCTTACTATCACCATAAAATACTTCTGGAGTGTCATATTGATTAGACAGGCTCAATGTCAATTCTGATCTTACCTCCTGTGTTCTTAAAATGGAGGAATGCATTCTAAACATTTGTGTTTGTATAAAAACAAATATATATACAAAGAACACATAAGTAAGTTAAAAAACGCACACTCTTATAAACAGAGCACAATCTTACTAGTAATACAATATACTTACCAAAAGATAGTTACAACATTTTTAAACTGTTAAAACTCTTAAAATTGTTTCCACAGGGCCTACATCATAGCTATATATTCATGAAAATAATGTAAGGATAGATTAACTATTATGCAAATGCATTCTAACAACTTTAAAACAAAATATGATGGAAAATATGTTAATAAGTTATACATTTTATATGAATATTCAGCATTCAATGACTGCTCATTATTTATACAGTTGTTCTTTTACATATCTCATACTCTTTTCTTTAGACCAAATATAAGGAGAGTTGATTTAAGGACATAACTTGAACACTTCACTTCCTGTACATTCCAAAATTCAACACTTTAGTGTGTCATGGTATATTTAAATATTTAGGGTAAGCATTCTCTACTTATGTATTTTTCTAGTATATAGAGAGTGTATTTTTCACTGAAAAGCCAAGATAAAAAACTTGTCTGCTTAGGCACAGAAATATTTACAACTAATTCCAAAAGCACAGTGTACAGAATGTTGTCCATCAAAAACGGACTCACTCTGCACTCTGCACAACAAATTCAACCACTCTGCAATATCAAAAGCTGTTTCAAACAAACGTATCTTTCTCATCTCTTTTGCTCTTTTCTACAATTTAAGGAGACTTGCATTTTACATTTTATATTCTTATCCACAAGTCACTAATCCTATTTATCCGTTAAGATCAAAACCAAGGAAGTCTTACCTACCCCAGAAGCCTTTTCAGACAAAATTCAGTATGAAATGTTATTGTCATGCTCTGAACTCCTGCAGTCTTCATTAGACATGCAATCTCTTATTGTCAAGGTTTGTTAAAACTGTTCAAGCATGAACATTGACTTTCCCCAACTGGAGAGTAAGCTCCTGAAGGCAGGAGGCAAAGAAGTCTTACATTCCTCCATAATACCTAGATAGTACCTTGCACATGACAGGCTCTTTACTATGAATACTATGTTGCATAATAAAATGCAATAAGGAGGCCCACATCTATATA
>NW_017215807.1:0-13633 GCF_001704415.2 Capra hircus
CCTGGCTTCCGAAATGCCAAAGCGAGAAGCAAAGCTAGCTCTATCAAAGAAGCAGAAGAGCGCAATCGGATGGATGTTCAGGCTGTTGCTGGGCCGCACACTTCAGGGTCCCCCCCGAGAGGAACAGGCGCCCTGTGGCCCTAGGTCCGATATGCAGGTTAACACACAGGGTGTGTCCCCGTAGGAGCCAAGAATTTTCCTGACAGACCTAGGCTCACTAGAGCTCTCCTACAGGGCAAAAGGGGTAGAACAGACTGTGGATGTGACTCTGCTTTCCAGCGAGCATGGGGCCTCCCTACGGCCCCGGGCTCCAGGGAAAATTGTCCTTGAAAAATGACCTCCAAGAAGCGCTTTTCCAGCAGGCTGGGATGCAGAGTTCACAGGATGCGGGGAAAGTGATCGTCCTTCAGGGAAGAAGAGGCAGCCACCCAGTGTGTGTTTGCAAGCCTGTATTTGGAAGAAACTGGTTAGCTCCTTCAAGGGGAGACCTCCAGGTCTGCTCAGAGGACCGAAATTCCAGAGGCAGCACCATGCATCTCCCCTGTCCTTTCTGAGCCTTGGAAAGACATGCCTAGCTTATAGCGTATTGCTCATGAAGAAGCAGGATGCAGGAATGTGTCAGACATGACTGGGTGCCTTCCTGGGTTCAGCTCCGTGAGGGGCCTTTCCACTCAAAGTAGGTCCCATGCCTCCTGGGGAGGAAGTGGGGCCCGCTTGCCTCCAAATTGCCAAAGGCTGGAACAAAGCTAGTTCTATCAGAGGTAAGAAAAGAGCAATTGGATGGATGTGGAAGCTGTTGCTGGGCCGCACTGCTTCAGGCCCCCCACTCCGCCCCGAGAGAAACAGGCGCCCTGTGGCCCCTAGGTCCTGGATGCAGTTTCACACATAGAATGTGTCCCCATAGGAGCCAAGAATTTTCCTGACAGACCTAGGCTCACTAGAGCTCTCCTACAGAGCAAAGGGGATGGGACAGATGTGTGGCTGTGGCTCTGCCTTTCCCTGGGAGTGTGGAGCCGCTCCCTATGGCCCGGGCTCCAGGGAAGTTGCCCTGAATAATGACCTCCAAGAAGCGCTTTTCCAACTGGCTGAGACGTGGAGTTCTCAGGATGCAGGGAAAGCGAGTGTCCTTCGGGGAAGCAAAGGCAGTCACCTGTTATCATGACTTACTAGAATAGTAGGTACCTTCTCCGGTTGGGCAGAGGCCTTCCCTACCTGATCTGAAAAAGAAAATGAAGTAGCTCGCTGATTTGAGAAATAATTCCCAGACTTGGGTTTCCAACCAGTATAGAATCCGACAATGGCCCTGTCTTTGTAGCCGCGTTAATTAACAGGTATGTGAAGCTCTAAATATCAGTGGAAATTACATACAGCATATAGGCCCCAGTGTTCTGGAATGGTGGAAAGAAACAACCAAACTCTTGAAGAGACACTTTCAAAATGGATCATAGAGACTGACTGTACGTGGATGGGCTTGCTTCCGGCAGACTTACTCATATTACGGGTAACCGCACGTTCCCACAGTTGTTCTCCTTATGAAATTTTCTATGGGAGACCCCCTCCCACAGTGAGGCAGGTGTTAGCAGATTTGCCACAAGTAAGGGGTGGGATTTCACAGCAGATGGAACAATTAGGTAAGGTAATAAATCAGGTAACTAAGTTTGTATAAAAAAGAATATCATTCCCCTTGAGGAACAGATTCATGAATTTGTGCTCAGTGATCAGGTGTGGCTCAATGACTGGAAACACAATTCCTTGGCCTGACATCGGAAAGGTCCTTTTACTGTTGTTTTAGCCACAATTCTGAAAGAGATGGGAATACCAGACCACTAACCTGCCTCTTGAGAAATCTGGATGAAGGTCAGGAAGCAACAGTTAGAGCAGGACATGGAACAACAGACTGGTTCCAAAAAGGAAAAGGAGTATGTCAAGGCTGTATATTGTCACCCTGTTTATTTAACTTCTATGCAGAGTACATCATGAAAAATGCTGGGATGGAAGATACATAAGCTGGAATCAAGATTGCCGGTAGAAATATCAATCAACTTAGATATGCAGATGACACCACCATTATGGCAGAACGTGAAGAGGAACGGGTATGTCGGGGAACTTCTTGAGTTGCAGCAAGGGTGTGAAGGACCCATTGGAAGTTCCAGAGGTTAGGTGTGGTTAGTCTCGAGATGCCTCAGCGGAAATGGGCCTCATGTCGCCTGGAACGGAGAGGCTCCTGGATATTCCCGAGTTTCAGCAGGTGCTCTCGAGTTACGACAGGGATTCAGGGACCCGCTCTGGCGGCCGCAGGAAAGGCCAGTTATCATGCGTGTTGCTAGGGGGCCTCTCGTGATTCCTCTCCCGTCGATGCCGGGGCCTAAGACCTTGTGTGGAGTCGGGGCCGGAAGCTGAGGATTCCTCTCCAGTGCTGACATGGATTTTGGGGTATTCTGGAGTCTCCACAAAGGAGTCAGGCCTCGTCTCGAGTGGGGCATGAGCGTGCCCTTTCCTCCCATGCTGTAGCAGCAGTGTCACGCTTCCCTTGCGTGGACCAAGGGATCTGTGGCTTTCCTCGAGTCTTTTCCCACGAGGCTTTCCCACAGGGCTGTCCCACGTGTCACGGTGGTGTGAGTCGATCCTCGGCATGAAAGCCAAGGCAGTGCAGGGAAAACAGGTTCCTGTGGAACGGACTGAGATATCTGGGGGAGACTTGGAATGGTGGCACGACCCTGCATTTCCTCTTCCCTTTCCTTTGGAGAGCGCCTCCTCTTGAGATGCGATGGGAATGCCGGGAATTCTTTCCCGACCAAGCAGGGAAAGGATCCGTCCTCTCGAGTTATGAGCCGGAAACGGAGCTCCTCTGGACGTGGGCGGGACCCTCGTGCTTCCTCTTGAGTGGAAACGGGTATGTCGGGGAACTTCTTGAGTTGCAGCATGGCTGTGAAAGACTCTTTGGAAGTTCCAGAGGTCAAGTGTGATTAGCCTCGAGACACCTCAGTGGAAACGGGCCTCATCTCGCCTGCAGGGGAGAGCCTCCTGGATTTTACCGAGTTGCGGCAGGTGCTCTTGACTTACGACGGGGACTTCATGGACCCGCTCTGGTGACCTCAGGAAAGGCCAGTCCCCATGCGAGTTTGCTAGAGGGCCTGTCGCTGTTCCTCTCCCATCGATGCCAGGGCCTAAGACATTGTGTGGAGTCGGGGCCGGAACCTGAGGATTCCTCTTCCAGGGCTGACATGCATCTTGGGGTACTTCTGGATTCTCCCCAGGGGAGTCAGTCCTCGTCTCGAGTGGGGGCATGCACGTGCGCTTTCCTCCCAAGCTGTAGCAGCAGTGTCACACTTCCCTTCCCGTGTATCCTAGGATCAGTGGCTTTCCTTCAAGGCTTTCCCACGAGGCTTTCCCATGACGCTTTCCCACCAGGCTTTCCCACGAGGCTTTCCTACAGTGATGTCCCACGTGCCACCGTGGTGTCAGTTGATCCTCGGCTTGAAAGTCGAGGCAGTGCCGGGAAATCAGGCTTCCGTGGAATGGACTGAGACATCTGGAGGATCTGGGAATGGTGGCACGACCCTGGAGTTCCTCTCGCCTTTCCTGTGGAGAGCGCCCCCTCTTGAGATGTGACGGGAACGCCGGGAATTCTTTCCCGACCACAGCAGGGAAAGGATCCCTCCTCTCGAGCTAGGAGGCGGAAACGGGGCTCCTCTGGATGTGGGCGGGACTCTCGTGCTTCCTCTCGAGTGGAAACGGGTATGTCGGGGAACTTCTTGAGTTGCAGAAAGGGTGTGAAGGACCCTTTGGAACTTCCAGAGGTTAGGTGTGATTAGCCTCCGAGACATCTCAGCAGAAATGGGCCTCATCTCGCCTGGAAGGGAGAACCTCCTGGATTTTCTCAAGTTGCGGCAGGCGCTCTCGACTTACGACGGGGTCCTCAGGGACCCGCTCTGGTGGCCTGAGGAAAGGCCATTCCCCATGCGAGTTGCTCGAGGGCCTTTCGGGATTCCTATCCCATCGATGCCAGGCCTAAGACCTTGTGCGGTGTCGGTTCCGGAACCTGAGGATTCCTCTCCAGTGCTGACATGGATCTTGGGCTACTTCTGGAGTCTCCTCAGGGAAGTCAGTCCTCGTCTCGTGTGGGGGCAGGCAGGTGCGCTTTCCTCCAGAGCTGTAGCAGCAGTGTCACGGTTCCGTTCGCGTGGATCAAGGGATCTGTGGCTTTCCCTCGAGGCTTTCACACGAGGCTTTGCCACGAGGCTTTCCCACAGGGCTGTCCCTCGTGCCACCGTAGTGTGAGTCGATCCTCGGCTTGAAATTCGAGGCAGTGCAGGGAAAACAGGTTTCCCTGGAATGCACTGAGACATCTGGGGGACTCTTGGAATGGTGGCAAGACCTTGGAGTTCCTCTCGCCTTTTCTGTGGAGAGCGCTCCTCTTGAGATGCGACGGGAACGCCGGGAATTCTTTTCCCGACCAGCAGGGAAAGGATCCCTCCTCTCGAGCTAGTAGGCGGAAAGGGGCTCCTCTGGATGTGGGCGGGAACTCTCGTGCTCCTCTCGAGTGGAGACGGGTATGTCGAGGAACTTCTTGAGTTGCAGTAAGGGTGTGAAGGACCTTTGAAGTTCCAGAGGATAGGTGTGATTAGCCTCGAGACTCCTCAGCGGAAATGGGCCTCATCTCGCCTGGAGGGGAGAACCTCCTGGATTTTCTCGAGTTGTGGCAGGTGCTCTCGGACTTCCGACGGGGACCTCAGGGACCCGCCTCTGGTGGCCTCAGGAAAGGCCAGTCCCCATTCGAGAAGCGCGGGCGGCCTCTTGGATTCCTCTCCCGTCGATGCCGGGTCCTAAGACCTTGTTTGGAGTCCGGTGCCCGGAACCTGAGGATTCCTCTCCAGTGCTGACATGGAGCTTGGGGATTTCTGGAGTCTCCCCAGGGGAGAAAGTCCTCGGTCTCGATGGGTGACATGCACGTGCGCTTTCCTCCCGAGCTGTAGCAGCTTGTCACGCTTCCCTTTGCGTGGATCAAGGGATCTGTGGCTTTCCTTCGAGGCTTTCCCATGAGGCTTTCCCACCAGGCCTTTCCCACCAGGCCTTTCCCACAGGGCTGTCCACGTGCCACCGTGATGTGAGTCGATCCTCGGCTTGAAAGTCGAGGCAGTGCAGGGAAAACAGGTTTCCCTGGAATGGACTGAGACATCTGGGGGACTCTGGGAATGGTGGCACGACCCTGGAGTTCCTCTCTCCTTTCCTGTGGAGAGCGCCTCCTCTTGAGATGCGACGGGAACGCCGGGAATTCTTTCCCGACCACACAGGGAAAGATCCTTCCTCTCGAGCTATGAGGCGGAAACGGGGCTCCTCTGGATGTGGGCGGACTCTCGTGCTTCCTCTCCAGTGGAGACGGGTATGTCGGGGAACTTCTTGAGTTGCAGCAAGGATGTGAAGGACGTTTTTGGAAGTTCCAGAGGTTAGGTGTGATTAGCCTGGGGACGCCACAGAGGAAACGGGCCTCATCTCGCCTGGAGGGGAGAACCTCCTGGATTTTCTCGAGTTGCGGCAGTTGCTCTCGACTTATGCCGGGGACCTCAGGGACCCGCTCTGATGTCCTCAGGAAAGGCCAGTCCCCATGCTAGTTGCTCGGGCCTCTCGGGATTCTTCTCCCGATGCCGGGGGCCTAAAACCTTGTTTGGAGTTGGTGAAATGTGAGAATTCTTCTCCAGTGCTGACGTGGATCTTACTTCTGGAGTCTCCCCAGGGAGTCAGTCCTCGTCTCGAGTGGGGGCATGCACGGCGCTTTCCTCCCGAGCTGTAGCAGCAGTGTCTCGCTTCCCTTCGCTGAATCAAAGCAACTGTGGGAGGCTTTCCCACGAGGCTTTCTCTCGAGGCTTTCCCACGAGGCTTTCCACAGGGCTGTCCACGTGCCACCGTGGTGTGAGTCCATCCTCGCTTGAAAGTCGAGGCAGTGCAGGGAAAACAGGTTTCCCTGGAATGGACTGAGACATCTGGGGACTCAGGGAATGGTGGTACGACCTGGAGTTCCTCTCGCCTTTCCTGTGGAGATCGCCTCCTCTTGAGATGCGCCGGGAATGGTAACTCTTTCCGATCACTGAGGGAAAGGATCCCTCCTCTCGAGCTAGGAGGCGGAAACGGGGTCCTCTGAATTTGGGCGGGACTCTCGTGCTTCCTCTCGAATGGAGACGGGTATGTTGGGGCTCCTTGAGTTGCAGCAAGGGTGTGAAGGACCCTTTGTAAGTTCCAGAGGTTAGGTGTGATTAGCCTGAGACTCAGCGGAAATGGCCTCATCTCGCCTGGAAGGGAGAACTCCTGGATTTTCTCAAGTTGCCAGGTGCTACGGACTTAGACGGGAAACTCAGGGACCCGCTCTGGTGGCCTCAGGAAAGGCCAGTCCCCATGCGAGTTGCTCGGATCTCGGGATCCTCTCCCATGGTGCTAAGACCTTGTGTGGAGTCGTGCCGGAACCTGAGGATTCCTCTCCAGGGCTGACATGGATCTTGGGTACTTCTGTAGTCTCCCCAGGGGAGTCAGTCAGCATGCAAGTGAGCTGTAGCAGCAGTGTCACGTTCCATCAAGGATCTGTGGCAGGCGGGGCGATAGTGAACGTGTAAAAGTTGCCCCCTGGAATGGACCCTGGAAAGATGCGATTCTTTCCCGTAACTTTCCTCTGGATGTGGGCAGTGCTTCCTCTCGAGTGGACGGGTATGTAACTTCTTGAGTTGCAGCAAGGGTGTGAAGGATCCTTTGGAATTCCAGAGGTTAGGTGTGTTAGAGTCGAGACAGCGGAAATGGGCCTCATCTCCCCTGGAGGGAGAATCTCCTGGATTTAGTTGCCATTCTGGTGGCCTCAGGAAAGGCCAGTCCCCTTGCGAGTTGCTCGGATATGCCAGGGCCTAAGACCTAGTCAAGAGGGAATTCCGGCCCCTATAGCCCTGAATAGCTTGGTTTACGTTTCCAGACAAGGAATTTGGGTTATTGAATATCTAAGGGTGCCTCGCCTTAAGCTCCCTTTCGTGCGGGTCTTAACAGCCGGGGCAAGTAAGTAGACCTGGCGAGCCTCCGCGCCCCAGATGGAGATTCAGCCTGAAGTTAAAGTAAACAGCAGAGAGAGGGAAGGGAGAGAAGAAGAGAGAGAGAGAGACATGGGGGGAGCCAGAGTCCAAGAAACCAGGCCGAGAGACTAGTTCGAGAAACTGGCCCCCATCCTTTATTGTTCAGAAGGCCTTTTATACTTTTGATAAAACACGGAGATCAATGGGTAACACAAAATTATGTAGCGTTCACAACCCAGATTCTTTCCGTATATCAGTTTGTATACAAAAGGTCTCAGGTGATTTACATTATCTTTTGGCCAAGAGGCTTGTTAACACTTTTTGGCTCTCTTCCTTAATGAATGTTAATTTTGTTTCCCTGAAGTGTTTTTTTTTTTTTTAATCTGCATCTCCTTAAAGCATTAAAGTTACATCTCTATAGAACAAAGGTGGAGTGGGATATAACAAAGAAGGTACTTAACTCAAAGATCTAATGTTGCTAATACCAGGTCTACTACTTGTTTTTCTATATACCAACTATATCTAAAAATAAAGGATATGAAAATTTGGCAGCAAGTATTGACCCAAAAAATGAAACCTTTAATCAGTCCTATTCTAAAGATTTTGACTCCTTGGAAGCTCCTACATTCCTAGGATGTTTTAAGCTTCCTGTGCCTCCTGCGGTCAGGAGGCCTCAAACAATCACATGCGCAGCTGTACGAGTCCTGCAGGCAGGCTAGAAAGCCATCGGAGGGGTTTTTGGATTGAAACACTCTTTCAAATGCAGAAGACTAAAGCCCTGATTTGACTTTTTCCAGAGAATGTCAGAAGAGTGGAAAAGCAGAGCAGAAAAGCCGGCAGATTTTTGTTGGGGTACGTGCTTAGGAATTTGCAGAGGGGTCCCTGAAGTCTGAGCACGCCTTGCGTATGTCAGCTTCCTTCCTCATGACCTTGTCACGGGCGGGATTCCTCACACTGGCTCCCAGCATCTCACCCTTTTTTATTTTAAATAATTAATTATTTTTTGTTTAAAATCAGGTGCAGTTCGGTCGCGAGATTCGAATGCTCTGCCGAAGAATCTAGACAATACAGGGAAGAATGATTACGAGGAGCAAGATTATAAAGAGTAGACAGAATAGTCTTTCCAGAAATGAAGTTAGAGAAAGTGTGGAAAAAGTCATTGGCTTCTCCTGCGGTGGTAAAATCTAATCGGGAGTGTTCCAAGGTCTGAATCTGGTTATGCAGTTTCCCTAAGTCTAAACTAATATCTGAGCTGTTCCAAAACACCTAAAACTTGATTTTTTAACATATTGGGCATTTACACTTGTTGAGTCAATGACCGCTGCCATAGTAACAATAACAGTTATTGTAACACAGCAAGAACATAATTATCATATCAATAAGTTGTTACAGTTACAGGACATCTTTAAAACCACAAAAAGAGCAGACATTACTTTGAGGAGTTAAACAAGATGAAAACATCCATGGTTCACAAGTTGCTACATTAGGTACGTTAAGTTTTCTGGAATCATTGGTGAAAAGAAGAACATAAGGAGAGGATAGACAAGCCAAAATAGAGTAAATAGAGTCATTTTCTGGTTGGAGTTTGCGCTGCAGGAGCTGTTAGTCCCGCCGGGATCTTGATGTTTCTTTTGCCTCTTCTGCCGGTGGGAGCAGCGGCCTTCACCCCGCCCTCTGACACTGGCGCTGTAACGGGGCTGCGAGTGCGGTGCACTGGGTTCCGTCAGTCAGGCTGGCCCCGCCCGCAGCTTTTTGGTGCACGGCTGTTTTCCCGGCGGCGGTGGCGGCAGAGAAGTTCCCTTTTTCTTTTGTGGGCGAATCAGTCTGTCCGGGATCCAAATTGACGAATCTGCACCCTGTGGAAAAAATATAAACACTTCCTCGACCCGCAGCAAATTCTGGGTCGGGATCTTTTTGTTATCTGGAGATCTTTTTGCTTTACCAATGGCTTTTTATTTTACTGTTCCAAACGAATCAGCATTTAACTTATTACAAAGAGAACATGTTGTAAAATCTGATGGGGGAAAACTATACTTAATTTCTCCTTTTTTAATTTTTGAATTAACAAAGCACGTGAGGTAAATGATGCAAGATCTGATCACAAGAATTTCCTATAGCAATCTGCCAATCAGCAAACATTTGAAAAGCATCAAGTTGTTTTTTGTTATATGGAATTACAATTTTTGATGGCTCTTTACTGAACAATTTAATAAATCAGTATGCTTGAATTAATCTTTTAAATTAATATGTCAGTAATTTTTTCTTAGGCAGAGGCCATTGTTCCACCAAGTTGGGATAAGATAAAACTATTTTTGGGGGGGTCATTAGATGGAACCAATGGGCCTTCTTGTCACAAGCATCCTGTAGGTATACATTTGTGGCAAGAATAATTTAATCTCCTTTTTTGGGCAATATTAATCTTAATTAACTGATCATTTAAAGCCTCATTCACTTTAAACGAAAGCCAACTGTGTCACACTAGTCAACTTTTTCTTAGAACTGGGATTAGGATTGTTATTTTTCAGCAATCAAACAAAAGGCTTTAAATCTACAAAAGTCAGTTTTTAAATGTGGGCATATCCAATTAATATCACCTAATAATTTTTGGAAATCATTTAAAGTTAGTAAACAATCTCTCAGCAGCTTTAAAAGGACATTATCAGTTTTAAAACTTTTGGCAGACCCAAATATAAGAAGCAAGAAAAGCTTTTTTAATGATCTTTTTATAACCCAAATCTGGTCTATAGCCTTTTAGATGACAAGTAACCATTTAATCTTTGCTTGAATACTTCCAGCAACGGGGAGCTCACTATTCACCAAGGTTTTAAACTCTCTCTCACCTCTTACTCTATAGCATTTTTATCCTGCATACCACCTTTTCTAATCCCACCAACTCCTTTTCAGTAGTATATGTTGTCCAGGAGCTGCGCTAGTCTCTCAGCAATGTAAGAAACGTCTTGTCTATTGTCTAACAGCCATGACATTTTATATCTTTAAAAATCTTTTAAAGGCCTAGAAGCTGCAATTTTTTGCACACCCAAAAAGCTAGATCTAGATCCTCTGGGGCTTTTTTTTGTCTGGTTTTTTCTGTCTGGTAATAAGGTAAAAGCAAAAGCTGTGCTATTTTTTAATTTTAATTGCACAGTTTTTAGCCGGTGGCCATATCAAAACTTCAATTTTTTTTAGTATAATCAGAATTTACTACACAAGACACTACCGAAATTTTTTGAAAAGAAAGCAAGCTATGCCCCAGCACAAGTCTTACAATGTCCTCAGGCAGGGGACTAGCCACTGGAATCTGAGTCAGGAGCTATTATTATTAAGGTGGTGGAACTGAGGTCCAGGCCTGAGCTACCTGGGGTTGTTTGGTACGGCTTGTTATCTCTGTTTAGCAAGACATTTTGGCAAAAAATGTTCTATTTGGCCTCAAGAGAAACATTTTGCATTTGTTAAGTCCTTTTTATTACGAATATTTTTCTTTTTTTTTTCCTGTTTTTCTTCCTTTTTCTTTTTTTTGTTGGGTGAGGCCCCTCCTGAGGGGATTTTATGCAAGGAGCAAGCTCTGTTTTAAAAGCTCTTTTGCTCAAAAAATATTGTCACTATCGTTTTCAAACTTAAGCAATGTTCTGGGAGGCTTTGGATATAAAGTGGGGAGTTCTTAAGCCCTGGGGAGGCGCAAGCAGAGGGTTGCAGTGGTCGCCTTAAATAAGACAACTCTTTTAAAGGTTTGGTTTGTGTAGAGGGGGAGGGGGCTCTCCAGGGCGCTCGGCCGCTGCGTCCTATAAGCACCCTCCTTCCTCGGGAGGAAGAGTACAGTCTCTCTCCTTTTGTTTGCCAATGGCAGAAAATATGATCTGCGTAATAGGTGGAGACCCACTACGATCCACTGCTATAGTCTCTCCCATAGGCTATCTAACTAACAGCCTCATGACGGGGGTCCAGAACATTTGTAATAATATTTTACAGGAGCAAAAGCATTTACAGGCCCATGCAAAGTATAATTAGTTTTTAGCTGTTTTATTACCTTTATCCAAGTATCTAAATCTCTTTTCTGGAAACCAAGGACATTGGTCTCATAACACGAGCCTTTTAATCTTTAATTTGTCTTTTTTGTTTAACAGTTACAAAATTACTTGTATAAAGAGGTGTCATTGTTTTGAGTCATTGTTACCCGTGTCAGAAAAATTAAGAGTTATAGAAAAGTCTGCCTTGACAAAAAGGTTTTACCTTAGCCAAGGGGGTTTTGTTTTAAACCCTAAGATAGCAGGTTTCTTTTCAACCTCTAGAGCACCAGGTTTCTCTTAAACCCTTGAACACTTCCCACTCGTCCTCACCCTGTCTATCCTACAGGGGGGTCCGCGGCACCCTGAGTGGGGTCCTAGCCGTCCCGAACACTCAACACTGGGGGAGTACCCGAAAGTACTCCGGGGGGAGTGATTAAGTCACTCCGGGGGGAGAAACAGAGAGTGCTCCGGGGGGAGCAACAGAGAGTGCTCCGGGGGGAGCCTTTTTGGCTCCGAGGAACCTACCTTCGAATAGCCTGTTCCGGGCACCACTTGCCGGGGTCCAGCCCCGGTGGAATCCAGGGAATTCGAAGGGTGGACGGCGTTGGCGTGGAAAGACTTGTTTGTTTATTAATGTAAGATTAGATTAAGAAACTATAGTGTAGTAAGAAGATTAAGTGGAGGAAGAGGGCTGAATAGCTTGGTTTACGCGGAAGGCCAATAAAATTCCAGACAAGGAATTTGCACCATCTACGTTGGGCCACCGGCGCACGCTTGAATATCTAAGGGTGCCTCGCCTTAAGCTCCCTTTCGTGCGGGTCTTAACAGCCGGGGCAAGTAAGTAGACCTGGCGAGCCTCCGCGCCCCAGATGGAGATTCAGCCTGAAGTTAAAGTAAACAGCAGAGAGAGGGAAGGGGAGAGAAGAAGAGAGAGAGAGAGACATGGGGGGAGCCAGAATCCAAGAAACCAGGGCCGAGAGACTAGTTCGAGAAAACTGGCCCCCATCCTTTATTGTTCAGAAGGCCTTTTATACTTTTTGATAAAACACGGAGATCAATGGGTAACACAAAATTATGTAGCGTTCGCAACCCAGATTCTTTCCGTATATCATTTTGTATACAAAAGTTCTCAGGTGATTTAACATTATCTTTTGGCCAAGAGGCCTTGTTAACACTTTTTTGGCTCTCTTCCTTAATGAATGTTAATTTTGTTTCCCCTGAAGTGTTTTTTTTTTTTAATCTGCATCTCCCTTAAAAGCATTAAAAGTTACATCTCTATAGAACAAAGGTGGAGTGGGATATAACAAAGAAGGTACTTAACTCAAAGATCTAATGTTGCTAATACCAGGTCTACTACTTGTTTTTTCTATATACCAACTATATCTAAAAATAAAGGATATGAAAATTTGGCAGCAAGCATTGACGCCAAAAAAATGAAACCATTAATCAGTCCTATTCTAAAGATTTTGACTCCTCGAAGCTCCTACATTCCTAGGATGTTTTAAGCTTCCTGTGCCTCCTGTGGTCAGGAGGCCTCAAACAATCACATGCGCAGCTGTACGAGTCCTGCAGGCAGGCTAGAAAGCCATCGGAGGGGTTTTTGGATTGAAACACTCTTTCAAATGCAGAAGACTAAAGCCTGAATTGAATTTTTCCAGAAAATGTCAGAAGAGTGGAAAAAACAGAGCACAAAAGCCGGCAGATTTTAGTTGGGGTACGTGCTTAGGAATTTGCAGAGGGGTCCCTGAAGTCTGAGCACGCCTTGCATATGTCAGCTTCCTTCCTCATGACCTTGTCATGGGCAGGATTCCTCACACTGGCTCCCAGCAGGTGCCGGAAACCTGAGGATTCCTCTCCAGTGCTGACATGGATCTTGGGGTACTTCTGGAGTCTCCCCAGGGGAGTCAGTCCTCGTCTTGAGTCGGGGCATGAACGTGCGGTTTCCTCTCGAGCTGTAGCAGCAGAGTCACGATTCCCTTCGCGTGGATCAAGGGATCTGTGGCTTTCCTCGAGGCTTTCCCACGAGGCTTTCCCACAGGGCTGTCCAACGTGCCACCGTGGTGTGAGTCGATCCTCGGCTTGAAGGTGGAGGCAGTGCAGGGAAAACAGGTTTCCCTGGAATGGACTGAGACATCTGGGGGACTCTGGGAATGGTGGCACGATCCTGGAGTTCCTCTCCCTCTCCGGTGGAGACCGACTCCTCTTGAGATGTGACAGGAACGCCGGGAATTCTTTCCCGACCACGTAGGGAAAGGATCCCTCCTCTCGAGCTAGGAGGCGGAAACGGGGCTCCTCTGGATGTGGGCGGGACTCTCGTGCTTCCTCTCGAGTGAGACGGGTATGTCAGGGAACTTCTTGAGTTGCAGCAAGGGTGTGAAGGACCCTTTGAAAGTTCCAGAGGTTAGGTGTGTTTTAGACTCGAGACGCCTCAGCGGAAATGGGCCTCATCTCGCCTGAGGGGAGAACCTCCTGTATTATCTCGAGTTGAAGCAGTGCTCTCGACTTAGGACGGGGACCTCAGGGACCCGCTCTGGTGGCCTCAGGAAAGGCCAGTCCCCATGCGAGTTGCTGGGGGCCTCTCGG
>NW_017215808.1:0-13632 GCF_001704415.2 Capra hircus
TGAGGCTTTCCCCACGACGCTTTCCCACGACGCTTTCCCACAGGACTGTCCCACCTGCCACCTGGTGTGAGTCAAACCTCTTCTTGAAAGTCGAGGCAGTGCAGGGAAAACAGGTTTCCCTGGAATGGACTAAGACATCTGTGGGACTCTGGGAATGGTGGCACGACCCTGGAGTTCCTCTCGCCTTCCCTGTGGAGAGCGCCCCCCTCTTGAGATGCGATGGGAACGCCGGGAAATCTTTCCCGACCCACACAGGGAAAGGATCCCTCCTCTCGAGCTAGGAGTCGGAAACGGGGCTCCTCTGGATGTGGGCGGGACTCTCGTTCTCCTCTCGAGTGGAGACTGGTATGTTGGTGATCTGCTTGAATTGCAGAAAGGGTGTGAAGGACCCTTTGGAAGTTCCAGAGGTTAGGTGTGATTAGCCGTGAGAGAACTCAGTGGAAATGGGCCTCATCTCGCCAAGAAGGGAGAACCTCCTGGATTTTCTCAAGTTGTGGGAGGTGCTCTCGAATTACTACGGGGACCTCAGGGACCCGCTCTGGTGGCCTCAGGAAAGGCCAGTCCCTATGCGATTTGCTCGTGGTCCTCTCGGATTCCTCTCCCATCGATGCCAGGGCCTAAGACCTTGTGTGGAGTCGGTGTCGGAAACTGAGAATTCCTCTCCAGTTCTGACATGGATCTTGGGGTACTTCTGGAGTCTCCCCAGGGGAGTCAGTCCTCGTCTCGAGTGGGGGCATGCACGTCCACTTTCCTCCCCGAACTGTAGCAGGCAGTGTCACGCTTCCCTTCCGTGTATCCTAGGATCAGTGGCTTTCCCTCGAGGCTTTAAGCGAGGCTTTCCCACGATGCTTTCCCACCAGGCTTTCCCACGACGCTTTCCCAAGGTGATGTCCCACGTGCCACCGTGGTGTCAGTCGATCCTCGTCTTGAAAGTTGAGTCAGTGCCGGGAAAACAGGCTTCTGTGGAATGGACTGAGACATCTGGGGGATCTGGGAATGGTGGCACGACCCTGGAGTACCTCGCCTTTCCTGTGGAGAGCGCTCCCTCTTGAGATGTGACGGGAATGCCGGGAATTCTTTCCCGACCACGCAGGGAATGGATCCCTCCTGTTGAGCTATGAGGCGGAAACGGGGCTCATCTGGATGTGGGCGGGACTCTCGTGCTTCCTCTCGAGTGGAAACGGGTATGTCGGGGAACTTCTTGAGTTGCAGAAAGAGTGTGAAGGACGCTTTGTAACTTCCAAAGGTTAGGTGTGATTAGTCTCGAGACGTCTCAGCAGAAATGGTCCTCATCTCGCCTGAAAGGGAGAACCTCCTGGATTTATTCAAGTTGTGGCAGGTGCTCTCGACCTACGACGGGGCCCTCAGGGACCTCTCTGGTGGCCTCAGGAAAGGCCAGTCCCCATGCAAGTTGCACGGGGACCTCTCGGGATTCCTCTCCGTCGGTGCGGTGCGGGCCTAAGAACTTGTGTGGGTCGGTGCCGGAAACTGAGGTTTCCTCTCCAGTGCTGACATGGATTTTGGAGTACTTCTGGAGTCTCCCCAGGGGAGTCAGTCCTTGTCTCGAGTGGGAGCATGCACGTGCGCTTTCCTCCCCGAGCTGCAGCAGCAGTGTCATGGTTCCCTTCGCGTGGATCAAGGGATCTGTGGCTTTCCCTCGAGGCTTTCCCAAAGGGCTGTCCCACGTGCCACCGTGGTGTGAGTCGATCCTCGTCCTGAAAGTCGAGGCAGTGTAGGGAAAAAAGTTTCCCTGGAATGGACTGAGACATCTGGGGGACTCTGGGAATGGTGGCACGACCCTGGAGTTCCGCTCGCCTTTCCTGTGGAGAGCGCCTCCTCTTGAGATGCGACGGGAACGCCGGGAATTCTTTCCCGACCATGCAGGGAAAGGATCCCTCCTCTCGAGCTAGGAGGCGGAAACGGGGTTCCTCTAGGATGTGGGCGGGACTCTCGTGCTTCCTCTCGAGTGGAGACGGGTATGTCAGCGAACTTCTTGAGTTGTAGCAAGGGTGTGAAGGACCTTTGGAAGTTCCAGAGGTTTGGTGTGATTAGCCTCGAGACGCCTCAGCGGAAATGGCCTCATCTCGCCTGGAAGGGAGAACCTCCTGGATTTTCTCGAGTTGCGGCAGGTGCTCTTGACTTACGACGGGGACATCAGGAACCCGCTCTGGTGGCCTCAGGAAAGGCAGGTCCCCATACGAGTTGCTCGGGGCCTCTCGGGATTCCTCTCCCCTGATGCCGGGGCCTAAGCCCTTCCGTGGAGTCGGTGCCGGAACCTGAGGATTCCTCTCCAGGGCTGACATGGACCTTGGGGTACTTCTGGAGTCTCCCCAGGGGAGTCAGTCCTCGTCTCGAGTGTGGGCATGCAGGTGCGCTTTCCTCCCGAGCTTTAGCAGCAGTGTCACGCTTCCCTTCGCTTGGATCAAGGGATCTGTGGCTTTCCCTCGAGGGTTTCCCATGAGGCTTTCCCACGAGGCTTTCCCACGAGGCTTTCCCACAGGGTTTTCCCCCGTGCCACCATGGTGTGAGTTGATCCTCGGCTTGAAAGTCGAGGCAGTGCAGGGAAAACAGGTTTCCCTGGAATAGACTGAGACATCTGGGGGACTCTGGGAATGGTGGCATGACCCTGGAGTTCCTCTCGGCTTTCCTGTAGAGACGGCCTCCTCTTGAGATGCGACGCAACCGCCGGGAATTCTTTTACGACGACGCAGGGAAAGGATCCCTCTTCTCGAGCTTGGAGGCGGAAACTGGGCTCCTCTGGATTGGGCGGGACTCTCGGGCTTCCTCTCGAGTGGAGACGGGTATGTCGGGGAACTTCTTGAGTTGCAGCAAGGGTGTGAAGGACCCTTTGGAAGTTCCAGAGGTTAGGTGTGATTAGCCTGGGGACGCCTCAGAGGAAATGGTCCTCATCTCCCTGGAGGGGAGAACCTCCTGCATTTTCTTGAGTTGCTGCAGGTGTTCTCGAGTTACGACGGGGACCTCAGGGACCCGCTCTGGTGGCCTCAGGAAAGGCCAGTCCCCATGCGAGTTGCCCGGGCCCTCTAGGGATTCCTCTCCCGTCGATGCCGGGGCCTAAGACCTTGTGTGGAGTCGGTGCCGGAACCTGAGGATTCCTCTCCAGTGCTGACATGGATCTTGGGGTACTTCTGGAGTCTCCCCAGGGGAGTCAGTCCTCCTCTAAGTGGTGGCATGCACGTGCGCTTTCCTCCCGAGCTGTAGCAGCAGTGTCACGCTTCCCTTCGCGTGGATCAAGGGATCTGTGGCTTTCCCTCCAGGCTTTCCCAGGAGGCTTTTCCACGATGCTTTCCCACAGGGCTGTCCCACGTGCCACCGTGGTGTGAGTCGATCCTCGGCTTGAAAGTCGAGGCAGTGCAGGGAAAACAGGTTTCCCTGGAATGGACTGAGAAATCTGGGGGACTCTGGGAATGGGGGAACGACCCTGGAATCCTCTCGCCTTTCCTGTGGAGAGTGCCTCCTCTTGAGATGCAACGGGAACGCCAGAAATTCTTTCCCGAACACGCAGGGAAAGGATCCCACCTCTCGAGCTAGGAAGCTGAAACGGGGCTCCTCTGGATGTGGGCGGGACTCTCGTGCTTCCTCTCGAGTGGAGACGGGTATGTCGGGGAACTTCTTGAGTTGCAGCAAGGGTGTGAAATACCCTATGGAAGTTCCAGAGGTTAGGTGTGATTAGCCTCCAGACGCCTCAGCGGAAATGGGCCTCATCTCGCCTGGAGGGGAGAATCTCTTGGATTTTCTCGAGTTGTGGCAGGTGCTCTCGACTTACGACGGGGACCTCAGGGACCCGCTCTGGTGGCATATCGAAAGGACGGTCGAGTTACTCGACCATGCGAGTTACTCGGGGGCCTCTAGGGATTCCTCTCCCGTCGATGCCGGAGCATAAAACCTTGTGTGGAGTAGGTGGCGGAAACGGAGGATTCCTCTCCAGTGCTGACATGGATCTTGGGGTACTTCTGGAGTCTCCCCAGGGGAGACAGTCTTCGTCTCGAATGGGGGCATGAACGTGCGCTTTCCTCCCGAGCTTTAGCAACAGTGTCGCGCTTCCCTTCGCGAGTATCAAGTGATCTGTGGCTTTCCCAAGAGGCTTTCCCACGAGGCTTTCCCACGAGGCTTTCCCACAGGGCTGTCCCACGTGCCACCGTGGTGTGAGTCGATCCTCGGCTTGAAAGTCGAGGCAGTGCAGGGAAAACAGATTTCCCTGGAATGGACTGAGACATCTGGGGGCTCTGGGAATGGTGAAACGACCCTGGAGTTCCTCTCGCCTTTCCTGTGGAGAGCGCCTCCTCTTGAGATGCGACGGGAACGCCGGGAATTCTTTCCCGACCACGCAGGGAAAGTATCCCTCCTCTCTAGCTAGGAGGCGGAAACGGGTCTCCTCTGGATGTGGGCGGGACTCTCGTGCTTCCTGTCGAGTGGAGACGGGCATGTTGGGGAACTTCTTGAGTTGCAGCAAGGGTGTGAATGACCCTTTGGAAGTTCCAGAGTTTAGGTGTGATTAGCCTCGAGATCCCTCAGCGGAAATGGGCCTCTTCTCGCCAGGAGAGGAGAACCTCCTGGATTTTCTCGAGTTGCAGCAGGTGCTCTCGACTTACGACGGTGACATCAGGGACCCCCTCTTGTGGCCTCACGAAAGGGAAGTCCCCATGCGAGTTGCTCATGGGTCTCTCGGGATTCGTCTCCCGTCGATGCCGGGACCTAAGATCTTGTGTGGAGTCTGTGCCAAAACCTGAGGATTCCTCTCCAGTGCTGACATGTATCTTGGGGTATTTCTGGAGTCTCCCCAGGGGAGTCAGTCCTCGTCTCGAGTCGGGGCATGCACGTGCGCTTTCCTCCGAGCTGTAGCAGCAGTGTTGAGCTTCCCTTCGCGAGGATCAAGGGATCTGTGGCTTTCCCTCGAGGCTTTCCCACGACGCTTTCCCACGACGCTTTCCCACAGGACTGTCCCACCTGCCACCTTGGTGTGAGTCAAACCTCTTCTTGAAAGTCGAGGCAGTGCAGGGAAAACAGGTTTCCCTGGAATGGACTAAGACATCTGTGGGACTCTGGGAATGGTGGCACGACCCTGGAGTTCCTCTCGCCTTCCCTGTGGAGAGCGCCCCCTCTTGAGATGCGATGGGAACGCCGGGAAATCTTTCCCGACCACACAGGGAAAGGATCCCTCCTCTCGAGCTAGGAGTCGGAAACGGGGCTCCTCTGGATGTGGGCGGGACTCTCGTTCTTCCTCTCGAGTGGAGACTGGTATGTTGGTGATCTGCTTGAATTGCAGAAAGGGTGTGAAGGACCCTTTGGAAGTTCCAGAGGTTAGGTGTGATTAGCCGTGAGAGAACTCAGTGGAAATGGGCCTCATCTCGCCAAGAAGGGAGAACCTCCTGGATTTTCTCAAGTTGTGGGAGGTGCTCTCGAATTACTACGGGGACCTCAGGGACCCGCTCTGGTGGCCTCAGGAAAGGCCAGTCCCTATGCGATTTGCTCGTGGTCCTCTCGGGATTCCTCTCCCATCGATGCCAGGGCCTAAGACCTTGTGTGGAGTCGGTGTCGGAAACTGAGAATTCCTCTCCAGTTCTGACATGGATCTTGGGGTACTTCTGGAGTCTCCCCAGGGGAGTCAGTCCTCGTCTCGAGTGGGGGCATGCACGTCCACTTTCCTCCCGAACTGTAGCAGCAGTGTCACGCTTCCCTTCCCGTGTATCCTAGGATCAGTGGCTTTCCCTCGAGGCTTTAAGCGAGGCTTTCCCACGATGCTTTCCCACCAGGCTTTCCCACGACGCTTTCCCAAGGTGATGTCCCACGTGCCACCGTGGTGTCAGTCGATCCTCGTCTTGAAAGTTGAGTCAGTGCCGGGAAAACAGGCTTCTGTGGAATGGACTGAGACATCTGGGGGATCTGGGAATGGTGGCACGACCCTGGAGTACCTCTCGCCTTTCCTGTGGAGAGCGCTCCCTCTTGAGATGTGACGGGAATGCCGGGAATTCTTTCCCGACCACGCAGGGAATGGATCCCTCCTGTTGAGCTATGAGGCGGAAACGGGGCTCATCTGGATGTGGGCGGGACTCTCGTGCTTCCTCTCGAGTGGAAACGGGTATGTCGGGGAACTTCTTGAGTTGCAGAAAGAGTGTGAAGGACGCTTTGTAACTTCCAAAGGTTAGGTGTGATTAGTCTCGAGACGTCTCAGCAGAAATGGTCCTCATCTCGCCTGAAAGGGAGAACCTCCTGGATTTATTCAAGTTGTGGCAGGTGCTCTCGACCTACGACGGGGCCCTCAGGGACCCTCTCTGGTGGCCTCAGGAAAGGCCAGTCCCCATGCAAGTTGCACGGGGACCTCTCGGGATTCCTCTCCCGTCGGTGCCGGGGCCTAAGAACTTGTGTGGAGTCGGTGCCGGAAACTGAGGTTTCCTCTCCAGTGCTGACATGGATTTTGGAGTACTTCTGGAGTCTCCCCAGGGGAGTCAGTCCTTGTCTCGAGTGGGAGCATGCACGTGCGCTTTCCTCCCGAGCTGCAGCAGCAGTGTCATGGTTCCCTTCGCGTGGATCAAGGGATCTGTGGCTTTCCCTCCGAGGCTTTCCCAAAGGGCTGTCCCACGTGCCACCGTGGTGTGAGTCGATCCTCGTCCTGAAAGTCGAGGCAGTGTAGGGAAAAAAGTTTCCCTGGAATGGACTGAGACATCTGGGGGACTCTGGGAATGGTGGCCACGACCCTGGAGTTCCGCTCGCCTTTCCCTGTGGAGAGAGCGCCTCCTCTTGAGATGCGACGGGAACGCCGGGAATTCTTTCCCGACCATGCAGGGAAAGGATCCCTCCTCTCGAGCTAGGAGGCGGAAACGGGGTTCCTCTAGATGTGGGCGGGACTCTCGTGCTTCCTCTCGAGTGGAGACGGGTATGTCAGCGAACTTCTTGAGTTGTCAGCAAGGGTGTGAAGGACCCTTTTGGAAGTTCCAGAGGTTTGGTGTGATTAGCCTCGAGACGCCTCAGCGGAAATGGGCCTCATCTCGCCTGGAAGGGAGAACCTCCTGGATTTTCTCGAGTTGCGGCAGGTGCTCTTGACTTACGACGGGGACATCAGGAACCCGCTCTGGTGGCCTCAGGAAAGGCAGGTCCCCATACGAGTTGCTCGGGGGCCTCTCGGGATTCCTCTCCCCTGATGCCGGGGCCTAAGCCCTTCCGTGGAGTCGGTGCCCGGAACCTGAGGATTCCTCTCCAGGGCTGACATGGACCTTGGGGTACTTCTGGAGTCTCCCCAGGGGAGTCAGTCCTCGTCTCGAGTGTGGGCATGCAGGTGCGCTTTCCTCCCGAGCTTTAGCAGCAGTGTCACGCTTCCCTTCGCTTGGATCAAGGGATCTGTGGCTTTCCCTCGAGGGTTTCCCATGAGGCTTTCCCACGAGGCTTTCCCACGAGGCTTTCCCACAGGGTTTTCCCCCGTGCCACCATTGGTGTGAGTTGATCCTCGGCTTGAAAGTCGAGGCAGTGCAGGGGAAAACAGGTTTTCCCTGGAATAGACTGAGACATCTGGGGGACTCTGGGAATGGTGGCATGACCCTGGAGTTCCTCTCGGCTTTCCTGTAGAGACGGCCTCCTCTTGAGATGCGACGCAACCGCCCGGGAATTCTTTTACGACGACGCAGGGAAAGGATCCCTCTTCTCGAGCTTGGAGGCGGAAACTGGGCTCCTCTGGATTGGGCGGGACTCTCGGGCTTCCTCTCGAGTGGAGACGGGTATGTCGGGGGAACTTCTTGAGTTGCAGCAAGGGTGTGAAGGACCCTTTGGAAGTTCCAGAGGTTAGGTGTGATTAGCCTGGGGACGCCTCAGAGGAAATGGTCCTCATCTCCCCTGGAGGGGAGAACCTCCTGCATTTTCTTGAGTTGCTGCAGGTGTTCTCGAGTTACGACGGGGACCTCAGGGACCCGCTCTGGTGGCCTCAGGAAAGGCCAGTCCCCATGCGAGTTGCTCGGGGGCCTATCAGGATTCCTTTCCCATCGAGGCCGGGCCTAAGACCTTGTGGGGAGTCGGTGCCGGAACCTGAGAATTTCTCTCCAGTGCTGACTTGGATCTTGGGGTACTTCTGGAGACTCCACAGGGGAGTCAGTCCTTGTCCCGAGTAAGGGCATGCACGTGTGCTTTCCTCCCGAGCTGTAGCAGCAGTGTCACGCTCCCCTTCGCGTGGATCAAGGGATCTGTGGCTTTCCCTCCAGGCTTTCCCATGAGACTTTCCCACGAGGCTTTTCCACAGGGCTGTCGCACGTGCCACCGTCGTGTGAGACGATCCTCGGCTTGAAAGTCGAGGCAGTGCAGGGAAAACAGGTTTCCCTGGAATGGCCTGAGACATCTGGGGGACTCTGGGAATGGTGGAACGACCCTGGAGTTCCTCACGCCTTTCCTGTGTAAAGCGTCCCCTCTTGAGATGCGACGGGAACGTCGAGAATTCTTTCCCGACCACGCAGGGAAAGGATCCCTCCTCTCGAGCTATGAGGCGGAAACGGGGCTCCTCTGGATGTGGGCGGGACTCTCGTGCTTCCTCTCGAGTGGAGACGGGGTATGTCGGGGAACTTCTTGTGTTGCCAGCAAGGATGTGAAGAACGTTTTGGAAGTTCCAGAGTTTAGGTGTGATTAACCTGTGGACGCCTCAGAGGAAATGGGCCTCATGTCGCCTGGAGGGGAGAACCTCCTGGATTTTCTCGAGTTGCGGCAGGTGCTCTCGACTTATGACGGGGACCTCAGGGACCCGCTCTAATGGCCTCAGGAAAGGCCAGTCCCCATGCTAGTTACTCGGGGCCTCTCGGGATTCCTCTCCCGTCGATGCCGGGGCCTAAGACCTTGTTTGGAGACGCTGCCGGAACGTGAGGATTCCTCTCCAGGGCTGACGTGGATCTTGGGTACTTCTGGAGTCTCCCAGGGGAGTCAGTCCTCGTCTCGAGTGGGGGGCATGCACGTGCGCTTTCCTCCGAGCTGTAGCAGCAGTGTCGTGCTTCTCTTCGCGTGGATGAAGGGATCAGGGCCTTTCCCACGACGCTTCACATAGGGCTGTCCCACGTGCCACCGTGATGTGAGTCGATCCTCGGATTGAAAGTCGAGGCAGTGCAGGGAAAACAGGTTTCCCTGAAATGGACGGAGACATCTGGTTGACTCTGGGAATGGTGGCACCACGCTGGAGTTCCTCTCGCCTTTCCTGTGAAGAGCGCCTCCTCTTGAGATTCGACGGGATCGCCGGGAATTCTTTCCGACCACGCAGGGAAAGGATCCCTCCTCTCGAGCTAGGAGTCGGAAACGGGGCTCCTATGGATGTTGCCGGACTCTCGTGCTTCCTCTCGAGTGGAGACGGGTATGTCGGGGAACTTCTTGAGTTGCAGCAAGGGTGTGAAGGACCTGTTGGAAGTTCCAGATGTTAGATGTGATTAGCCTCGAGACGCCTCAGCGGAAATGTGCCTCATCTCGCCTGGACGGGAGAACCTCCTGGATTTTCTCCAGGTGCGACAGGTGCTCTGGACTTACGAAGGGGGACCTCAGGGACCCGCTGTGGTTGCGTCAGGAAAGGCCAGTCCCCATGGGAGTTGCTCGGGGGCCTCTCGGGCTTACTCTCCCGTCGATACAGGGGCCTAAGATCTTGTGTGAAGCCGGTGCAGGAACCTGAGGATTCCTCTCCAGTCCCGACATGGATCTTGGGGTACTTCTGGAGTCTCCCCAGGGAGTCAGTCCTCGTCTCGAGTGGGGGCATGCACGTGGGCTTTCCTTTCGAGCTGTAGCAGCAGTGTCCCACTTCCCTTCGCATGGATCAAGGGATCTGTGGCTTTCCTCTTTCCCGAGGCTTTCCCACGAGGCTTTCCCACAAGGCTGTCCCACGTGCCACCGTGGTGTGAGTCGATCCTCGGCTTGAAAGTCGAGGCAGTGCAGGGAAAACAGGTTTCCCTGGAATGGACTGAGACATCTGGGGGACTCTGGAATGGTGGCACGACCCTGGAGTTCCTCTCGCCTTTTCGGTTTAGAGCCCCTCCTCTTGAGATGCGACGGAATCGCCGGGAATTCTTTCCCCGACCACGCAGGGAAAGGATCCCTCCTCTCGAGCTAGGAGCGGAAACGGGGCTCCTCTGGATGTGGGCGGGACTCTCGTGCTTCTCGAGTGGAGACGGGTATGTCGGGGAACTTCTTGAGTTGCAGCAAGGGTGTGAAGGACCCTTTGAAGTTCCATAGTTTAGGTGTGATTAGCCTCGAGACGCCTCAGCGGAAATGTGCCTCATCTCGCCTGGACGGGAGAACCTCCTGGATTTTCTCGAGTTGCGACAGGTGCTCTCGACTTACGAAGGGGACCTCAGGGACCGCTCTGGTGGCCTTAGGAAAGGCCAGTCCCCTTGGAGTTGCTCGAGAGCCTCGCGGGATTCTTCTCCGTCGATGCCGGGGCCTAAGACCTTGTGTGGAGTCGGTGTCGGAACCTGAGGATTCCTCTCCAGTGCTGACATGGATCTTGGGGTACTTCTGGAGTCTCCCCAGTGGAGTCAGTCCTCGTCTCGAGTGGGGGCATGCACGTGCGCTTTCCTCCCGAGCTGTAGAGCAGTGTCACGCTTCCCTTCGCATGGATCAAGGGATCTGTGGCTTTCCCTCCAGGCTTTTCCCACGAGGCTTTCCAACGAGGCTTTCCCAGAGGGTTGTCCCACGTGCCACTGGTGGTGTGAGTCGAACCTCGCCTGAAAAGTCGAGGCAGTGCAGGGAAAACAGGTTTCCCTGGACTGGACTGAGACATCTGGGGACTCTGGGAATGGTGGCACACCCTGGAGTTCCTCTCGTCTTTCCTGAGGAGAGCGCCTCCTCTTGAGATGTGATGGGAACACCGGGATTCTATCCCGACCACGCAGGGAAAGGATCCCTCCTCTCGAGCTAGGAGGCGGAAACGGGGATCCTCTGGATGTGGGCGGGACTCTCGTGCTTCATGTTGAGTGGAGACGGGTATGTCGGGGAACTTCTTGAGTTGCAGCAAGGGTGTGAAGGACGCTTTGGAAGTTCCACAGTTTAGGTGTGATTAGCCTCGAGACGCCTCAGCTGAAATGGGCATCTCGCCTGGAGGGAGAACCTCCTGGATTTTCTCGAGTTGCTGCAGGTGCTCTCGACTTACGACGGGGACCTCAGGGACCCGCTCTGGTGCCTCAGGAAAGGCCAGTCCCCTTGCCAGTTGCTCGGGGCCTCCTGGGGCCTCTCGGGTTTCCTCTCCCGTCGATGCTGGGGGCCTAAGACCTTGTGTGGAGTCAGTGCTGTAACCTGAGGATTCCTCTCCAGTGCTGACATGGATCTTGGGGTTCTTCTGGAGTCTCCCCAGGGGAGTCAGTCCTAGTCTCTAGTGGGGCATGCACGTGCGCTTTCCTCCGAGCTGTAGCAGCAGTGTCACACTTTCCATTCGCGTGGATCAAGGGATCTGTGGCTTTCCTCGAGCTTTACGAGGCTTTCCCGAGGCTTTCCACAGGGATGTCCCACGTGCCACCGTGGTGTGAGTCGATCCTCGGCTTGAAAGTGGAGGCAGTGCAGGGAAAACAGGTTTCCCTGGAATGGAGTGAGACATCTGGGGGACTCTGGGAATGGTGGCACGACCCTGGAGTTCCTCTCGCCTTTCCTGTGGAGAGCGCCTCCCGTTGAGTTGCCTCGGATATGCCGGGAATTCTTTCCGACCACGCAGGGAAAGGATCCCTCCTCTCGAGCTAGGAGGCGGAAACGGGGCTCCTCTGGATGTGGGGTACTCTCGTGCTTCCTCTGGAGTGGAGACGGGTATGTCGGGGAACTTCTTGAGTTGCAGCAAGGGTGTGAGGGACCCTTTGGAAGTTCCAGAGTTTAGGTGTGATTTGCCTCGAGACACCTCAGCGAAATGGGCCTCATCTCGCCTGGAGGGGAGACCTCCTGGATTTTCTCGAGTTGTGGCAGGTGCTCTCGATTTACGACGGGACCTCAGGGACCCGCCTTGGTGGCCTCAGAAAGGCCAGTCCCCATTCGAGTTGCTCGGGGGCCTATCGGGATTCCTCTCCCGTCGATGCCGGGGCCTAAGACCTTGTGTGTGTCGGTGCCGGAACCTGAGTATTGCTCTCCAGTGCTGACATGGATCTTGGTACTTCTGGAGTCTCCCCAGTGGAATCAGTCCTCGTCTCGAGTGGGACATGCACGTGCGCTTTCCTCCCGAGCTGTAGCAGCAGTGTCACGCTTCCCTTCGCGTGGAACAAGGGATCTGTGGCATTCCCTCCATTCCCACGAGGCTTTCCACAGGGCTGTCCCATGTGCCACCGTGGTGTGAGTCGATCCTCGGCTTGAAAGTCAAAACAGTGCAGGGAAAACAGGTTTCCCTGGAATGCACTGAGACATCTGGAGGACTCTGGGAATGGTGGCATGACCCTGGCGTTCCTCTCGCCTTTCCTGTGGAGAGCGCCTCCTCTTGAGATGCGACGTGAACGCCGGGAATTCTTTCCCGAGCACGCAGGGAAAGGATCCCTCCTCTCGAGCTAGGAGGTGGAAACGGGCTTCTCTGGATGTGGTCGGGACTCTCGTGCTTCCTCTCGAGTGGAAACGGTATGTCGGGAACTTCTAGAGTTGCAGCAAGGGTGTGAAGGACCCTTTGGAAGTTCCAGAGTTTAGCTGTGAATAGCCTCTAGTCGCCTCAGTGGAAATGGGCCTCATCTCGCCTGGAGGGGAGAACCTCCTGGATTTTTCGAGTTGCGGCAGGTGCTCTGACTTACGACGGGGGACCTCAGGGAACCTCTCTGGTGGCCTCAGTAAAAGGCCCCATGCGAGTTGCTGGGGGGCCTCTCGGGATTCGTCTCCATCGATGTCAGTGCCTCAAACCTTGTGTGGAGTCAGTGCCAGTATCTGAGGATTCCTCTCCAGTGCAGACATGGAACTTGGGGTACTTCTGGAGTCTCCCCAGGGGAGCCAGTCGTCGTCTCGAGTGAGGTCATGCACGTGCGCTTTCTTCCCGAACTGTAGCAGCAGTGTCACGCTTCCCTTCGCGTGGATCAAGGAAATCTGTGGCTTTGCTCGACGTTTCCCACGAGGCTTTCCCAAGGCTTTCCCAAAGGGCTGTCCCACGTGCCACCGTGGTGTGAGTCGATGCTAGGCTTGAAAGTCGAGGCAGTGCAGGAAAACAGGTTTCCCTGTAATGGACTGAGACATCTGGGGGACTCTGGGAATGGTGGCACGACCCTGGAGTTCCTCTCGCCTTTCCTGTGGAGAGCGGCCTCCTCTTGAGATGCGAGGGAAACGCCGGGAATTCTTTCCTGACCACGCAGGGAAAGGATCCCTCCTCTCGAGCTAGTAGGCTGAAACGGGGCTCATCTGGATGCGGGCGGACTCTCGTGCTTCCTCTCAGTGGAGACCAGGTATGTCGGGGAACTTCTTGAGTTGCAGGCAAGGGTGTGAAGACCCTTTGGAAGTTCCAGAGGTTAGGTGTGATTAGCTCGAGACTCCTCAGCGGAAATGGGCCTCATCTCGCCTGGAGGGGAAAACTCCTGGATTTTCTCGAGTTGCGGCAGGTGCTCTCGACTTACGACGGGGACCTCAGGGACCGCTCTGGTGGCCTCAGGAAAGGCCAGTCCCCATGCGAGTTGCTCAGGGGCTCTCGGATTCCACTCCCGTAGATGCCGGGGCCTAAAGTCCTTG
>NW_017215809.1:0-13632 GCF_001704415.2 Capra hircus
CTGCAAACTGTCCTCCAGGACCTGACCCAGGCATTGACAGACAGAAGCCTAAAAATTGCCCCAGAAAAAATTCAAATCAATCCGCCCATAACTTACTTAGGGAGAGTCATAAATTCGGAAACGGTGACTCATACCCCGTTGCAATTGAGAAAAGACCATCTTATTACTTTAAATGATTATCAAAAACTTTTAGGTGATATTAATTGGATTAGGCCATATTTAAAATTAACCACTGCCGAATTAAAACTCTTTTTAACATTTTACGCGGGATCCTGATCCAACCTCTAAAAGACAATTAACAGCTGAGGCTCAAGAAGCCCTAGGCAAAAGTAGAAGCAGCCTTATCGAATAGCTATGTAAAAAGAATTGATTTGACGATGACTTGGCAGTTCCTTTGCCTAGCTACTCCAGTGGCGCCTACGGAGTTCTGTGGCAAGGCGGCCCTTTAGAAATGGATCCATCTTCCCACCCAAGCTAAAAAAGTCGTGGCTTCTTATCCTGGTTCAATTGCCACATTAATGCTAAAAGGAAGGAAGCGGAGCATTGAATTGTTTGGTAAGGAGCCATCAGAGATTGTAATTCCATATAATAAGGAGTAGCTTGATGCTCTTCTAATGTTTGATGAAGACTGGCAGATTGCTATAGGGAATTACTGTGGTCAAATTTTGCATCATTTACCCTCACATGTTTTGCTAAATTTTATGTCTAACCATCCAGTTATTTTTCCTGTCCGTGTAAACAGTTCCCTATTTCAGATGCTCAGGTAGTCTTTACTGATGGATCGGCTAATGGTAGAGCCTCTATAGTCACAAGAGATCATCAGAAACTTTTGGAAACACAAGAAACTTCAGCTCAAAGAGCTGAAATCACAGCTGTTATTGAGGCCTTTGTTATGTTTGCAGAGAAAGAATTTAACCTTTATTCTGACTCTCAGTATGTGGTCAGGCTGTTTCCACACATTGAGACTGCAGTTTTGCCTGAAAACAAAACCGCTATCTACCATTTGTTAACTAGACTGCAGCAGCAAATTTGGAAAAGAAATCGGGCGTTCTTTATCGGCCACATTCGAGCTCATTCCGGCCTGCCTGGCCCTTTAAATGCTCTCAATGAATTTGCAGATTCGTTAACCAGGATTTCAGTGGCTTCTGTTTTTGAAGAAGCTCGAGCTTCTCACTCACTTCATCATCAGAATGCCACTGCCTTACGATACCAGTTTCAAATTCCTCGAGAATCTGCCCGAGAGATTGTTCGTTCTTGTTCACATTGTCCTACTACCGTGAATGCTTTGCCTCTGGGAGTTAACCCTCGCGGTCTCAAACCTAATGCACTCTGGCAAATGGATGTAACCCATGTCTCTTCGTTTGGAAAACTGTCTTTTGTTCATGTAACTGTAGATACCTTCTCTCATGTTATTATTGCCACTGCTCGTACAGGGGAAGCAGTAAAAGATGTAATACAACATCTTTTTACATGCTTTTCCTATCTGGGCTTGCCAAAAGCTTTAAAAACTGATAATGCCCCTGCTTACACTTCTAAATCTTTTCAGCAATTCTGTACAAGATTTCAAATTAAACATAACACCGGCATCCCTTTATAACCCGCAAGGACAAGCCATTGTGGAAAGAGCACATCAAACACTGAAAATCCATATTCAAAAACTAAAAGAAGGGGAATTTAAATATAGTTCCCCCCATCAGATTTTGAAACATGCTCTTTTCGTAATAAATAACTTAAATACTGATTCATCCGGAAACACTGCAATGCTTCGCCATTGGTGCCCAGAGCAATTGAATGCAAAACCATTAGTAAAATGGAGGGACTTCTCTCCGGACAATGGAAAGGTCCTGACCCCTTATTAACCAGTGGCGAGGGTATGCTTGTGTTTTTCCACAGGACGCGGACGCTCTGATTGGGTTCCAGACAGACTAATTCGCCATGTCTCAGCTCCCCGGATATCAGAATCCCCGCCACCGCGATCTCTAAAAAGGAAGAACTCCTTCTTCCTCCGCTCCCCGCCGCCAGCACGGGAAATGCCGGCTGACCCCAGGACAGCTGACATTGGAGATCCCGGATAGGCGAGGAGCGGAGCCACCCACTGGACAGATGTCACGACTTCAGATACAGGATATTGCGCCCCTGATTTTTTGCCTCGCAGGAATCCATTAGGACGCCCAGCTCAGTCAACCCAACAAGCCTCCTTACCTACCTGGGACAGATTAAAGCCCTCTGTCGCCAGGCACAGGGGATAGCTACCCTACAGGGATCGTCAGTCTCTCCTGAAAAGGTGTTTATTGCCATGCTTGCCTTGCTCTCTTGCCAGGTAAGCGCTGCTCCCATTCCAACCAAATATTGGGCGTTTCTCCCGGATCCTCCAACTTTCCAAGTTGTTACTTGGAACAGTGACCCCATACGAGTTAGTACAGACCAGCCTCGCCTTTTGGGAGGATCTTATACTTCCTATACAAAAGACCAATACCCTATTAATTTCAATTATACCTTTAAAGGACTAGCAGATGATTTTCCTGTTTGCTTTAATTTTCCTCCTGGCCTTACAGGAGATTTCTTTACCAAGACGGGATGCGTTGGAGCCTCCACCAAAGCAGTTATGACAGATTCCCCAACCTCTAAATTTGCATCTAAAGGGGATCGGTCTGCTTGGATATTACGAGCCCATATGCCTGGGGTCCTTGGCCCCTATAAGTCCTTGTCTCTCAAAACTCCATCAGACTATCCAAATTGTGACGATGTTGCTCCCTCAGATGTTATTTGGAAAACTATAGATGATCATTCAGGATATCCGATTTGGGAAGTCTTGTATTTATAATTCGAAAATAGATTACAATATGCCGGGAGGAAGAAATTGTGCAATTCAGGACTGGAGCAACCCAAATCCAGGTCAAGACCCTGAGTCTGACGATGGCTTTATCAATAGATTGGATAATTGGAAAAAATATTCAGTTTCTTGGCCGTTAGTTGCCACCAGACGGCATCATAACCAATTTGTACCCCCTATGCTGTCTTATACGACTAGAGGTAAAACCTTTTGGCAGCCAGAAATTTGGAGAGCCCTTGCAGCCACCGCCCCTATTATTTTAATCCGACCAAAGAATACCTCTACCTACTCTATTTTAGCTTGTTTACCCTCTCCTTATGTTTTTCTTTTCACTAATGATTCTGAAAGACTTAACATACAATTGAATTATACAGGTGGACCCCATGTAGTGTCTTGTGAACAATGTATGCTTTCATCCTGTTTAACTCCTCAATATAAAATTTGCTCTTTCATGGTTTTAAAACGTCCGTCCTATCTCATGGTACCTGTAACTGTAGCCACGTATTGGTATGATAACCATGGCCTAGCTGTACTGCAACGGCTACAAGATTTAATGCGGACACGACGGTTTGTGGGCTTACTTGTTTTGGGAATATCGGCTTTGATAACTGCAATTACTTCTGTTACTGTGGCGGCATTGTCATTGTCTCAACAAGTGCATACTGCCCAATATGTTGATACCGTATCCAAAAATGTTTCTTTAACGCTGGCAACCCAGGAAATTATAGATAGGAAGCTAGAAATAAGGGTTGATGCCTTAGAAGAAGCAGTAATGCATATTGGGACTGAATTACAGAGTCTGAAAGTGAAAATGGCTCTTTCATGTCATGCTGATTACCGGTGGATATGTGTTACATCCCTGAAAGTAAATGAGACAGATTTTGAATGGGAGAGAGTCAAAAATCATATTTTAGGTGTTTGGAACAGCTCAGATATTAGTTTAGACTTAGGGAAACTTCATAATCAGATTCAGACCTTGGAACACTCTCGATTAGATTTTACTGCCGCAGGAGAAGCCAATGACTTTTTCCACACCTTCTCTGACTTCATTTCTGGAAAAACTCTTCTGACTACTGTTTCTAGCTATGCTGCTGTGGGTGCCATAATCCTGCTCCTTGTAATCGTGCTTCCTTGTGTTGTCAGGACTCTTCGGCAGAGCATTCAGAATCTCGCGACTGATCTGCACCTAATTTTTTAAAAAAATAATAAAGAAGGGGGAGATGCCAGAAGCCAGTGTGAGGAATCCCGCCCGTGACAAGGTCATGAGGAAGGAAACTGACATACGCAAGGCGTGCTCAGACTTCAGGGACCCCTCCGGAAATTCCTAAGCATGTACCCCAACAAAAATCTGCCGGCTTTTGTGCTCTGTTTTCCACTCTTCTGACATTTTCTGGAAAAAGTCAATTCAGGGCTTTAGTCTTCTGCATTTGAAAGAGTGTTTCAATCCAAAAACCCCTTCGATGGCTTTCTAGCCTGCCTGCAGGACTCTGCGAGTGTGATTGTTTGAGGCCTCCTGACCGCAGGAGGCACAGGAAGCTTAAAACATCCTAGGAATGTAGGGGCTTCCGAAGAGTCAAAATCTTTAGAATAGGACTGATTAAAAGTTTCATTTGTTGAGTCAATGCTTGCTGCCAAATTTTCATATCCTTTATTTTTAGATATAGTTGGTATATAGAAAAACAAGTAGTAGACCTGGTATTAGCAACATTAGATCTTCGAGTTAAGTACCTTCTTTGTTATATCCCACTGCACCTTTGTTCTATAGAGATGTAACTTTAATGCTTTAAGGAAATGCAGATTAAAGAAAAACACTTCAGGGGAAACAAAATTAACATTCATTAAGGAAGAGAGCTAAAAAGTGTTAACAAGCCTCTTGGCAAGAAGATAATGTAAATCACCTGAGACCTTTTGTATACAAAATGATGTATAGAAAGAGTCTGGGCTGCGAACGCCACATAATTCTGTGTTACCCATTGATCTCCATGTTTTATCAAAAGTATAAAAGGTCTTCTGAACAATAAAGGATCAGACCGGTTTCTCGAACTAGTCTCTCGGCCTGGTTTCTTGGGACTCTGGCTCCCCGCATGTCTCTCTCTCTCTCTTCTTCTCTCCCCTTCCCTCTCTCTGCTCTTTACTTTAACTTCAGGCTGAATCTCCATCTGGGGCGCGGGGGCTCGCCAGGTCTACTTACTTGTCCCAGCTGTTAAGACCCGCAGGAAAGGGAGCTTAAGGCGAGGCACACTTAGATATTCAAGCGGGCGCCGGTGGCCCAAGGTAGATGGTGCAAATTCCTTGTCTGGAATTTTATTGGCCTTCCGCGTAAACCAAGCTATTCAGCCCTCTTCCTCCACTTAATCTTCTTATTACACTATAGTTTCTTAATCTAATCTTACATTAATAAACAAACAAGTCTTTCCACGCCAACGCCGTCCACCCTTCGAATTCCCTGGATCCACCGGGGCTGGACCCCGGGAGACGAGGATCTTGGGGTTCTTCTGGAGTCACCCCAGGGGAGTCAGTCCTCGTCTCGAGTGGGGGCATGCACGTGCGCTTTCCTCCCGAGCTGTAGCAGCAGCGTCACGCTGCCCTTCGCATGGATCAAGGGATCTGTGACTTTACCACGAGGCTTTCCCACGAGGCTTTCCCACGAGGCTTTCCCACGAGGCTTTCTCACAGGGCTGTCCCACGTGCCACCGTGGTGTGAGTCGATCCTCGGCTTGAAAGTCGAGGAAGTGCAGGGAAAAAAGGTTTCCCTGGAATGGACTGAGACATCTGGGGGACTCTGGGAAAGGTGGAACGACCCTGGAGTTCCTCTCTCCTTTCCTGTGGAGAGCGCCTCCTCTTTAGATGAGACGGGAATGCCGGGAATTCTTTCCCGACCACGCAGGGAAAGGATCCCTCCTCTCGAGCTAGGAGGCGGAAACGGGGCTCCTCTGGATGTGGGCGGGACTCTCGTGCTTCCTCTCGAGTGGAGACGGGTATGTCGGGGAACTTCTTGAGTTGCAGCAAGGGTGTGAAGGATCCTTTGGAAGTTCCAGAGGTTAGGTGTGATTAGCCTCGAGACGCCTCAGCACAAATAGGCCTCATCTCGCCTGGAGGTGAGATCCTCCTGGATTTTCTCGAGTTGCGGCAGGTGCTCTCAACTTACGACGGGGACCTCAGGGACCCGCTCTGGTGGCCTGAGGAAAGGCCAGTCCCCATGCGACTTGCACGGGGGCCTCTTGGGCTTCCTCTCCCATCAATGCCGGGGCCTAAGATCTGTGTGGAGTCGGTGCCGGAACCTGAGTATTCCTCTCCAGTGCTGACATGGATCTTGGGGTACTTCTGGAGTCTCCCCAGGGGAGTCAGTCCTCTTCTAGAGTGGGGGCATGCAGGTGCGCCTTCCTCCCGAGCTGTAGCAGCAGTGTCACGCTTCCCTTCGCGCGGATCAAGGGATCTGTGGCTTTCCCTCGAGGCTTTCCCACGAAGCTTTCCCACAGGGCTGTCCCACGTGCCACCGTGGTGTGAGTCGATCCTCGTCTTGAAAGTCGAGGCAGAGCAGGGAAAACAGGTTTCCCTGGAATGGACTGAGACATCTGGGGGACTCTTGGAATGGTTGTACAACCCTGGAGTTCCTCTCGACTTTCCTGTGGGAGAGCGCCTCCTCTTGAGATGCGACGGAAACGCCGGGAATTCTTTCCCGTCCACGCAGGGAAAGGATCCCTCTTCTCGAGCTAGGAGGTTGAAACGGGACTTCTCTGGATGTGGGCGGGACTCTAGTGCTTCCTCTCGAGTGGAGACGGGTATGTGGGGAACTTCTTGAGTTGCAGCAAGAGTGTGAAGGAACCTTTGGAAATTCCAGAGGTTAGGTGTGATTAGCCTCGAGACGCCTCAGCGGAAATGGGCCTCATCTCGCCTGGAGCGGAGAACCTCCTGGATTTTCTCGAGTTGCGGCAGGTGCTCTCGACTTCCGAAGGGGACCTCAGGGACCCGCTCTGGTGGCCTCAGGAAAGGCCAGTCCCCATTTGAGTTGCTCGGGGGCCTCTCGGGATTCCTCTCCCGTCGATGCCAGGGCCTAAGATCTTTTGTGGAGTCGGTGCCGGAACCTGAGCATTCCTCTCCAGTGCTGACAAGGATCTTGGGGGTACTTCTGGAGTCTCCCCAGTGGAGTCTGTCCTCGTCTCGAGTGGGGGCATGCACGTCCGATTTCCTCCCGAGGTATAGCAGCAGTGTCACGCTTCCCTTTGCATGGATCAAGGGATCTGTGGCTTTCCCTCGAGGCTTTCCCACGAGGTTATCCCAGGAGGCTTTCCCACAGGGCTGTCCCAGGTGTCACCGTGGTGTGAGTCGATCCTCGGCTTGAAATAGGCGGTGCAGGGAAAACAGGTTTCCCTGGAATGGACTGAGACATCTGGGTACTCTGGGAATGGTGGCACGACCCTGGAGTTCCTCTCGCCTTTCCTATGGAGAGCGCCTGCTCTTGAGATGCGACAGGAAAGCCGGGAATTCTTTCCCGACTACGCAGGTAAAGGATCCCTCCTCTCGAGCTAGGAGGCGAAAACGGGGCTCCTCTGGATATGGGCGGGACTCTCGTGCTTCCTCTCGAGTGGAGACGGGTATGTCAGGGAACTTCTTGAGTGCAGCAAGGTTGTGAAGGACCCTTTGGATTTTCCAGATGTTAGATTTGATTAGCCTCGAGACGCCTCAGCGGAAATGGGCCTCATCTCGCCTGGAGGGGAGAACCTCCTGGATTTTCTCGAGTTGTGGCAGGTGCTCTTGACTTAAGACGGGGACCTCAGGGACCCGCTCTGGTGGGCTCAGGAAAGGCCAGTCCCCATGGGAGTTGCTCGGGGGCCTCTCGGGATTCCTCTCCCGTCGATGCGGGGCCTAAGATCTTCTGTGTTGTGAGTGCCGGAACCTGAGGATTCCTCTCCAGTGCTAAAATGGATCTTGGGGTACTTCTGGAGACTCCCCAGGGGAGTCAGTCCTCGTCACGAGTGGGGACATGCAGGTGCGCTTTCCTCCCGAGCTGTAGCAGCGGTGTCACACTTCCCTTCGTGTGGATCAAGGGATCTGTGGCTTTCCCTCGAGGCTTTCCCACGAGGCTTTCCCACAGGGCTGTCCCACGTGCCACCGTGGTGTGAATCGATCCTCGGCTTGAACCCCGAAGAAGTTCAGGGAAAACAGGTTTCCCTGGAATGGACTGACACATCTGGGGGACTCTGGGAATGGTGGCACGACGCTGGAGTTCCTCTCGCCTTTCTTGTGGAGATCGCCTCCTCTTGAGATGCGACGGGAACTCCGGGAATTCTTTCCCAAGCGCAGGGAAAGGATCCCTCCTCTCGAGCTTAGAGGCGGAATCGGAGCTCCTCTGTATGTGGGCGGAACTCTCGTGCTTCCTCTCGAGTGGAGACGGGGATGTGGGGAACTTCTTGAGTTGCAGCAAGGGTGTGAAGGAACCTTTGGAAGTTCCAGAGGTTAGGTGTGATTAGCCTCGAGACGCCTGGGCGGAAATGGGCCTCATCTCGCCTGGAGTTGAGAACCTCCTGGATTTTCTCGAGTTGCGGCAGGTGCTCTCGACTTACGACGGGGACCTCAGGGACCCGCTCTGGTGGCCTCAGGAAAGGCCAGTCCCCATGCGAGTTGCTCGGGGGCCTCTCAGGATTCCTCTCCCGTCCATGCCGGGGCCTAAGACCTTGTGTGGAGTCGGTGCCCGAACCTGAGGATTCCTCTCCAGTGCTGACATGGATCTTGGGGTACTTCTGGAGTCTCCCCAGGGGAGTCAGTCCTCCTATGGAGTGGGGGCATGCACGTGTGCTTTCCTGCCAGCTTTAGCAGCAGTGTCACGCTTCCCTTCGCATGGATCAAGGGATCTGTGGCTTTCCATCGAGGCTTTCCCACGAGGCATTCCCACGAGGCTTTCCCACAGGGCTGTCCCACTTACCACCGTGGTGTGAGTCGATCCGCGGCTTGAAAGCCGAGGCAGTGCAGGGAAAACAGTTTTCCCTGGAATGGACTGAGACATCTGGGGGACTCTGGGAATGGTGGCACGACCCTGGAGTTCCTCTCGCCTTTCCTTTGGAGAGCACCTCCTCTTGAGATGCGACGGGAACACCGGGAATTCTTTCCCGACCACGCAGGGAAAGGATCCCTCCTCTCGAACTAGGAGGCGGAAACGGGGCTCCTCTGGATGTGGGCGGGACTCTCGTGCTTCCTCTCGAGTGGAGACAGGTATATCGTGGAACTTCTTGTGTTTCAGCAAGGGTGTGAAGGACCCTATGAAAGTTCCAGAGGCTAGGTGTGATAAGCCTCGAGGCGCCTCAGCGGAAATGGGCCTCATCTCGCCTGGAGGGGAGAACCTCCTGGATTTTCTCGAGTTGCGGCAGGTGCTCTCGACTTACGACGGGGACCTCAGGGACCCGCTCTGGTGGCCTCAGGAAAGTCCAGTCCCCATGCGAGTTGCTCGGGGGCTACTCAGGATTCCTCTCGCGTCGAATCCGGGGAGTAAGATATTGTGTGGATTCGGTTCCGGAACCTGAGGATTCCTCTCCAGTGCTGACATGGATCTTGTGGTACTTCTGGAGTCTCCCCAGGGGAGTCAGTCCTCCTCTCGAGTGGGGGCATGCACGTATGAGTTCCTCCCGAGCTGTAGCAGCAGTGTCACGCTTCCCTTCGAGTGGATCAATGGATCTGTGGCTTTCCTTCGAGGCTTTCCCAAGAGGCTTTCCCACGAGTCTTTCCCACAGGGCTGTCCCACCTGCCACCGTGGTGTGATTCGATCCTCGGCTTCAAAGTCGAGACAGTGCAGGGAAAACAGGTTTCCCTGGAATGGACTGAGACACCTGGGGAATCTGGGAATGGTGTCACGACCCTGGAGTACCTCTCGCCTTTCCTGTGGAGAGCGCCTCCTCTTGAGGTGCGACGGGAACGCCAGGAATTCGTTTCCGACCACGCAGGGAAAGCATTACTCCTCTCGAGCTATGAGGCGGATACGGGTCTCCTCTGGATGTGAGGGGGCCTCTTGTGCTTCCTCTGGAGAGGAGACAGGTATGTCGGGGAACTTCTTGATTTACAGCAAGTGTGTGAAGGATCCTTTGGAAGTTCCAGAGGTTAGGTGTGATTAGCCTCGAGACGCTTCAGAGGAAATGGGCCTCATCTCGCCTGGAGGGGAGAAACTTCTGGATTTTCTCGAGTTGCGGCAGGTGCTCTCCACTTACGACGGGGACCTCAGGGACCCGCTCTGGTGGCCTCAGGAAAGGCCAGTCCCCATGCGAGTTTCTCGGGGGCCTCTCGGGATTCCTCTCCCTTCGATGCCGCGGCCTAAGGCCTTGTGTGGAGTCGGTGCCGGAACCTGAGGATTCCTCTCCAGTGCTGACATGGATCTTGGGGTACTTCTGGACTCTCCCCAGAGGAATCAGTCCTCGTCTCGAGTGGGGGCATGCACGTGCGCTTTCCTCCCGAGCTGCAGCAGCAGTGTCACGCTTCCCTTCGGGTGGATCAAGGGATCTGTGTCTTTCCCTCGGGGCTTTCCCATGAGGCTTTCCTCAAGGCTTTCCCACAGGGCTCTCCCTCGTGCCACCGTGGTGTGAGTCAATCCTCGGCGTGAAAGTCGAGGCAGTGCAAGGAAAACAGGTTTCTCTGGAAAGGACTGAGACATCTGGGGTACTCTTGGAATGGTGGAACGACCATGGTGCTCCTCTCGGTTTTACTGTGGAGAGCGCCTCCTCTTGAGATGGGTCGGGAAAACCGGGAATTATTTCCCAGCCAAGCAGGGATAGGATCACTCCTCTAGCTAAGAGGTGGAAACGGGGCTCCTCTGGATGTGGGCGGGACCCTCGTGCTTCCTCTCAAGTGGAGATGGGTATGTTGGGGAACTTTTTGAGTTGCAGCAAGGGTGTGAAGGACCCTTTGGAAGTTCCAGAGGTTAGGTGTGATTAGCCTCGAGACGCCTCAGTGGAAATAGGCCTCATCTGGCTTGGAGGGGAGAGCCTCCTTGATTTTCTCGGGTTGGGGCAGGTGCTCTCGTCTTCCGACGGGGACCTCAGGGACCCGCTCTGGTGACCTTAGTAAATGCCAGTCCCCATGCGAGTTGCTTGGGAGCCTGCCGGGATTCCTCTCCCGTGGATGCCGGTACCTAATATCTTGTGTGAAGTCTGTGCCGGAACCTGAGGATTCCTCTCCATGACTGACATAGATCTTGGGGTTATTTTTGAATCTCCCCAGGAGAGTTAGTCCTCGGCTCGAATGGGGGCATGCAATGGTGCTTTCCTCCAGTGCTGTAGCAGCAGTGTCACGCTTCCCGTCGTGCCGGGAGCCAGTGTGAAGAAGCCCGCCCGTGACAAGGTCATGAGGAAGGAAGCTGACATGCGCAAGGCGTGCTCAGACTTCAGGGACCCCTCTGGAAATTCCTAAGCATGTACCCCAACAAAAATCTCCCGGCTTTTGTGCTCTGCTTTTCCACTCTTCTGACATTTTCTGGAAAATGTCAATTCAGGGCTTTAGTCTTCTTCATTTGAAAGAGTGTTTCAATTAAAAACCCCTCTGATGGCTTTCTAGCCTGCCTGCAGGACTCGTACAGCTGCGCATTTGATTGTTTGAGGCCTCCTGACCACAGGAGGCAAAGGAAGCTTAAAACATCCTAGGAATGTAGGGGCTTCTGAAGAGTCTAAATCTTTAGAATAGGACTGATGAAAAGTTTCATTTGTTGAGTCAATGCTTGCTGCCAAATTTTCATATCCTTTATTTTTAGATATAGTTGTTGTATAGAAAAACAAGTAGTAGACCTGGTATTAGCAACACTAGATCTTTGAGTTAAGTACCTTCTTTGTTATATCCCACTGCACCTTTGTTCTATAGAGATGTAACTTTAATGCTTTAAGGAGATGCAGATTAAAGAAAAACACTTGAGGGGAAACAAAATTAACATTCATTAAGGAAGAGAGCCAAAAAGTGTTAACAAGCCTCTTGGCCAGAAGATAATGTAAATCACCTGAGACCTTTTGTATACAAAATGATATACGGAAAGAATCTGGGTTGCGAATGCTACATAATTTTGTGTTACCCATTGATCTCTGTGTATCAAAGGCCTTCTGAACAATAACCGGAGGGGGGCCAGTTTCTCGGGCCAGCTTCTCGAACTAGTCTCTCGGCCTGGTTTCTTGGGACTCTGGCTCCCCCCGTGTTTTTCTCTCTCTTTTCTTCTCTCCCTTCCCTCTCTCTGCTCTTTAAGTTCAGGCTGAATCTCCACCTGGGGCGCGGAGCCTCTCCAGGTCTACTTACTTGCCCTGGCTGTTAAGAACCGCAGGAAAGGGAGCTTAAGGTGAGGCACCCTTAGATATTCAAGCGGGTGCCAGTGGCCCAATGTAGATGGTGCAAATTCCTTGTCTGGAATTTTAGTGGCCTTCCGCGTAAACCAAGCTATTCAGCCCTCTTCCTCCACTTAATCTTCCTACTACGCTACAGTTTCTTAATCTAATCTTATATTAATAAATAAAGAAGTCTTTCCACGCCAACGCCGTCCACCCTTCGAATTCCCTGGATCCACCGGGGCTGGACCCCTGCAAGTGGCGTCCGGAACAGGCTATTCGAAGGTAGGTTCCTCGGAGCAAAATCTCCCCCCAGAGCACTCTCCGTTGCTCCCCCGGAGCACTCTCTGTTGCTCCCCCCAGAGTGACTTAATCACTCCCCCAGGAGTACTTTCGGGTACTCCCCAGTGTTGAGTATTCGGGACGGCTAGGACCCCACTCAGGGTGCTGCGGACCCCCCTGTAGGATAGACAGGGTGAAGAGGAGTGGGAAGTGTTCAAGGGTTTAAGAGAAACCTGGTGCTCTAGAGGTTGAAAAGAAACCTGCTATCTTAGGGTTAAAAACAAAACCCCCTTGGCTAAGGTAAAACCTTTTTGTCAAGGCAGACTTTTCTATAACTCTTAATTTTCTGACAGGGGTAACAATGTCTCAAAACAATGACACCTCTTTATACAAGTAACTTTGTAACTGTTAAACAAAAAGACAAATGAAAGATTAAAAGGCTAGTGTTACGAGAGCAATGTCCTTGGTTTCCAGAAAAGGGATTTAGGATACTTGGGTGAAGCTAGGAAACGCTAAAAACTTATTATACTTTGCATGGGCTGTAAATGGCTTTTGCTCTGTAAAGTATGATTACAAATGTTCTGGACCCCTGTCATGAGGCTGTTAGATAGCCTATGGGAGAGGCTATAGCAGTTAATGGTAGTGGGGTCTCCACCTTCCACGCAGATCATATTTTCTGCCATTGGCAAACAAAAGGAGACAGACAGTACTCTTCCCCCGAGGAAGGAGGGTGCTTACAGGACGCAGGCGGCGAGGGCCTGGGAGAGCCCCCTCCCCCTCTACACAAACCAATCTTTAAAAAAGGTATCTTATTTAAGGCGACCACTGCAACCTCTGCTTGCGCCTCCCAGGGCTTAAGAACTCCCCACTTTATATCCAAAGCCTCCCAAAAATGGCTTAAGTTTGAAAACGATAGTGACAATATTTTTGAGCAAAAGAGCTTTTAAAACAGAGCTTGCTCCTTGCATAAAATCCCCTCAGGAGGGCCTCACCTCCCCCCCCAAAAAAGGAAGAAAAAACAGAAAAAAAAAAGAAAGAAAAATATTCGTAATAAAAAGGACTTTACAAATGCAAAATGTTTTCTCTTGAGGCCAAATAGAACATTTTTTGCCAAAATGTCCTGCTAAACAGAGACAACAACCCGCTACCAAACAACCCCAGGTAGCTCAGGCCTGGACCTCAGGTTCCACCACCTCAATAATAATAACTCCTGACTCAGATTCCAATGGGAGT
>NW_017215810.1:0-13630 GCF_001704415.2 Capra hircus
TCCCAAACACATGTCTCTGCTGGGGAGGAGAGTGCTAGGGAACCTACGTCTGTCATACACTTTCTGGGCACCCAAGGAATCAGCCTCCGTGTGTGCGGGGCTGAAAACCCAGCCAGGGGCCCTGGGAGCCTGGTGCTCTCCGTGCGGAGCTATTTCTGGGCGGCCAAGAAACCGCTGGAAGGAGCCCTGCTGTTGCCCTTCCGCTTCCCTCTGACAGAGCTTTCACTGCTGGAGCCCTTGGCAGTGTGCAACCCACCAGCCCCTAAGCCCTCCTCAAGGACGCTTGGGCACCTAAGTGCAAAGGCAAGGCAGGGATTGGAGCTGAGGCCAAGGAAGGCGCCAGTGGCGTTCCAGGCCTCACACAGCCTGTCCTTCCTGGGGAGGGAGCCTTAAAAGCAAGGCAAGTCTGGCGCAAGGCTAGCCTCCGCAGAGCAGCCTTCGCGCCAGGAACTCTGCCAGATCGGGGCTCTGAGCAGAGCTAGAGCTCTGCCGTACTGGAGGCGCACTTAGCTCCGTGCAAGCAGGGCTTTCCAACTTGACGGGGCTGGGCTGCCTCCTCTTCCCCCGAGGAGGCTCGCTTCCCTGCTGGCTGTGCACTCGCCTATCAGGCGGGGGCGCAGGGCTCCTCCAGCAGGTCTTGCCTCAGGGGCTGCTTCCCCTGAGTTGGGGCTGTGGGCAGGAACCCAGACACGCAGGATCAGGCCCCAAACCACCTGCACATGTCTCTGCTGGGGAGGAGAGTGCTAGGGAACCTACGTCTGTCATACACTTTCTGGGCACCCAAGGAATCAGCCTCCGTGTGTGCGGGGCTGAAAACCCCAGCCAGGGGCCCTGGGAGCCTGGTGCTCTCGGTGCGGCGCTGATTCTAGGCGGCCTAGAAACCGCTGGAGGAGCCCTGCAGTTGCCCTTCCCTTCCCTCTGACAGAGCTCTCACTGCTGAAGCCCTTGGCAGTGTGCAACCCACCACCCCCTAAGCCCTCCCCAACGACGCCTGGCACCTATGTGCAAAGGCAAGGCAGGATTGGAGCTGAGGCAAGGAAGGCACCAGTGGCGTCTCCCAGGCTCGCTCAGACAGCTCCTTCCTGGGGAGGGAGCCTAAAAGCAAGGCAAGTCTGGGCAAGGCGAGCCCCCGGCCGAGCAGCCTCGCGCCAGAAACTCTGCCAGATCGGGGCTCTGAGCAGAGCTAGAGCTCTGCCGTACTGGAGGCCCACTTAGCTCCGTGCAAGCAGGGCTTTCCTCTTGACTGGGCTCGGCTGCCTCCTCTTCTCCCGAGGAGGCTCGCTACACTGCTGGCTGTGCTCTCGCCTATCAGGCGGGCGCGCAGGGCTCCTCCAGCAGGTCTTGCCTCAGGGGCTGCTTCCCCTGAGTTGAGGCTGTGGGCGGGAACCCAGACACGCAGGATAAGGCCCCAACCACCTGCACATGTCTCTGCTGGGGAGGAGAGTGCTAGGGAACCTACGTCTCTCACACACTTTCTAGGCACCCACGGAGTCAGCCTCTGGGAGTGTGGGGATGCAAAACCCAGCCAGGGGCCCTTGGAACCTGGTGCTCTCCGTGCGGAGCTTTGTCTGGGCGGCCAAGGAACCGCTGAAGGAGCCCTGCTGTTGCCCTTCGCTTCCCTCTGACAGAGCTTTCACTGCTGGAGCCCTTGGCAGTGTGCAACCCACCAGCCCCTAAGCCCTCCTCAAGGACGCTTGGGACCTAAGTGCAAAGGCAAGGCAGGGGTAGAGCTGAAGCCAGGAAGGCGCCAGTGGCGTTTCCGAGCCTCACACAGCCTGCTCCTTCCTGGGGAGGGAGCCTTAAAGCAAGGCAAGTCTGCGCAAGGCTCGCCTATGGCAGAGCATCTTGGTGCCAGGAACTCTGCCAGATCGGGCCTCTGAACAGAGCTAGAGATCTGCCGTACTGGAGTCGCACTTAGCTTCGTGTAAGCAGGGATTTCAGCTTGACGGGGACTTGCTGCCTCCTCTTCCCCCGAGGAGGCTCGCTTCCCTGCTGGCTGTGCACTCGCCTATCAGGCGGGGGCGCAGGGCTCCTCCAGCAGGTCTTGCCTCAGGGGCTGCTTCCCCTGAGTTGGGGCTGTGGGCAGGAACCCAGACACGCAGGATCAGGCCCCAAACACCTGCACATGTCTCTGCTGGGGAGGAGAGTGCTAGGGAACCTACGTCTGTCATACACTTTCTGGGCACCCAAGGAATCAGCCTCCGTGTGTGCGGGGCTGAAAACCCCAGCCAGGGGACCTGGGAGCCTGGTGCTCTCCGTGTGGCGCTGAATCTGGGCGGCCAAGCAACCGCTGGAGGAGCCCTGCAGTTGCCCTTCCCTTCCCTCTGACAGAATTCTCACTGCTGGAGCCCTTGGCAGTGTGCAACCCACCAGCCCCTAAGCTCTCCTTAAGGAGGACTGGGACCTAAGTGCAAAGGCAAGGCAGGATTGGAGCTGAGGCAAGAAAGGCGCCAGTGGCGACTCCCAGGCTCCTGCTGCCTGCTCCTTCCTGGAGAGGCAGCCTAAAAGCAAGGCAAGTCTGGGCAAGGCTAGCCCCCGGCAGAGCAGCCTCGCGCCAGGAACTCTGCCAGATCGGGGCTCTGAGCAGAGCTAGAGCTCTGCCGTACTGGAGGCGCACTTAGCTCCGTGCAAGCAGGGCTTTCAACTTGACGGGGCTGGGCTGCCTCCTCTTCCCCCGAGGAGGCTCGCTTCCCTGCTGGCTGTGCACTCGCCTATCAGGCGGGGGCGCAGGGCTCCTCCAGCAGGTCTTGCCTCAGGGGCTGCTTCCCCTGAGTTGGGGCTGTGGGCAGGAACCCAGACACGCAGGATCAGGCCCCAACCACCTGCACATGTCTCTGCTGGGGAGGAGAGTGCTAGGGAACCTACGTCTGTCATACACTTTCTGGGCACCCAAGGAATCAGCCTCCGTGTGTGCGGGGCTGAAAACCCCAGCCAGGGGCCCTGGGAGCCTGGTGCTCTCGGTGCGGCGCTGATTCTAGGCGGCCTAGAAACCGCTGGAGGAGCCCTGCAGTTGCCCTTCCCTTCCCTCTGACAGAGCTCTCACTGCTGAAGCCCTTGGCAGTGTGCAACCCACCACCCCCTAAGCCCTCCCCAACGACGCCTGGCACCTATGTGCAAAGGCAAGGCAGGATTGGAGCTGAGGCAAGGAAGGCACCAGTGGCGTCTCCCAGGCTCGCTCAGACAGCTCCTTCCTGGGGAGGGAGCCTAAAAGCAAGGCAAGTCTGGGCAAGGCGAGCCCCCGGCCGAGCAGCCTCGCGCCAGAAACTCTGCCAGATCGGGGCTCTGAGCAGAGCTAGAGCTCTGCCGTACTGGAGGCCCACTTAGCTCCGTGCAAGCAGGGCTTTCCTCTTGACTGGGCTCGGCTGCCTCCTCTTCTCCCGAGGAGGCTCGCTACACTGCTGGCTGTGCTCTCGCCTATCAGGCGGGCGCGCAGGGCTCCTCCAGCAGGTCTTGCCTCAGGGGCTGCTTCCCCTGAGTTGAGGCTGTGGGCGGGAACCCAGACACGCAGGATAAGGCCCCAACCACCTGCACATGTCTCTGCTGGGGAGGAGAGTGCTAGGGAACCTACGTCTCTCACACACTTTCTAGGCACCCACGGAGTCAGCCTCTGGGAGTGTGGGGATGCAAAACCCAGCCAGGGGCCCTTGGAACCTGGTGCTCTCCGTGCGGAGCTTTGTCTGGGCGGCCAAGGAACCGCTGAAGGAGCCCTGCTGTTGCCCTTCGCTTCCCTCTGACAGAGCTTTCACTGCTGGAGCCCTTGGCAGTGTGCAACCCACCAGCCCCTAAGCCCTCCTCAAGGACGCTTGGGACCTAAGTGCAAAGGCAAGGCAGGGGTAGAGCTGAAGCCAGGAAGGCGCCAGTGGCGTTTCCGAGCCTCACACAGCCTGCTCCTTCCTGGGGAGGGAGCCTTAAAGCAAGGCAAGTCTGCGCAAGGCTCGCCTATGGCAGAGCATCTTGGTGCCAGGAACTCTGCCAGATCGGGCCTCTGAACAGAGCTAGAGATCTGCCGTACTGGAGTCGCACTTAGCTTCGTGTAAGCAGGGATTTCAGCTTGACGGGGACTTGCTGCCTCCTCTTCCCCCGAGGAGGCTCGCTTCCCTGCTGGCTGTGCACTCGCCTATCAGGCGGGGGCGCAGGGCTCCTCCAGCAGGTCTTGCCTCAGGGGCTGCTTCCCCTGAGTTGGGGCTGTGGGCAGGAACCCAGACACGCAGGATCAGGCCCCAAACACCTGCACATGTCTCTGCTGGGGAGGAGAGTGCTAGGGAACCTACGTCTGTCATACACTTTCTGGGCACCCAAGGAATCAGCCTCCGTGTGTGCGGGGCTGAAAACCCCAGCCAGGGGCCCTGGGAGCCTGGTGCTCTCCGTGTGGCGCTGAATCTGGGCGGCCAAGCAACCGCTGGAGGAGCCCTGCAGTTGCCCTTCCCTTCCCTCTGACAGAGATTCTCACTGCTGGAGCCCTTGGCAGTGTGCAACCCACCAGCCCCTAAGCCTCTCCTTAAGGAGGACTGGGACCTAAGTGCAAAGGCAAGGCAGGATTGGAGCTGAGGCAAGGAAGGCGCCAGTGGCGTCTCCCAGGCTCCTGCTCAGACATGCTCCTTCCTGGGGAGGGCAGCCTAAAAGCAAGGCAAGTCTGGGCAAGGCTGAGCCCCCGGCAGAGCAGCCTCGCGCCAGGAAACTCTGCCAGATCGGGGCTCTGAGCAGAGCTAGAGCTCTGCCGTACTGGAGGCGCACTTAGCTCCGTGCAAGCAGGGCTTTCCTCTTGACTGGGCTCGGCTGCCTCCTCTTCTCCCGAGGAGGCTCGCTACACTGCTGGCTGTGCTCTCGCCTATCAGGCGGGCGCGCAGGGCTCCTCCAGCAGGTCTTGCCTCAGGGGCTGCTTCCCCTGAGTTGAGGCTGTGGGCGGGAACCCAGACACGCAGGATAAGGCCCCAACCACCTGCACATGTCTCTGCTGGGGAGGAGAGTGCTAGGGAACCTACGTCTCTCACACACTTTCTAGGCACCCACGGAGTCAGCCTCTGGGAGTGTGGGGATGCAAAACCCAGCCAGGGGCCCTTGGAACCTGGTGCTCTCCGTGCGGAGCTTTGTCTGGGCGGCCAAGGAACCGCTGAAGGAGCCCTGCTGTTGCCCTTCGCTTCCCTCTGACAGAGCTTTCACTGCTGGAGCCCTTGGCAGTGTGCAACCCACCAGCCCCTAAGCCCTCCTCAAGGACGCTTGGGACCTAAGTGCAAAGGCAAGGCAGGGGTAGAGCTGAAGCCAGGAAGGCGCCAGTGGCGTTTCCGAGCCTCACACAGCCTGCTCCTTCCTGGGGAGGGAGCCTTAAAGCAAGGCAAGTCTGCGCAAGGCTCGCCTATGGCAGAGCATCTTGGTGCCAGGAACTCTGCCAGATCGGGCCTCTGAACAGAGCTAGAGATCTGCCGTACTGGAGTCGCACTTAGCTTCGTGTAAGCAGGGATTTCAGCTTGACGGGGACTTGCTGCCTCCTCTTCCCCCGAGGAGGCTCGCTTCCCTGCTGGCTGTGCACTCGCCTATCAGGCGGGGGCGCAGGGCTCCTCCAGCAGGTCTTGCCTCAGGGGCTGCTTCCCCTGAGTTGGGGCTGTGGGCAGGAACCCAGACACGCAGGATCAGGCCCCAAACACCTGCACATGTCTCTGCTGGGGAGGAGAGTGCTAGGGAACCTACGTCTGTCATACACTTTCTGGGCACCCAAGGAATCAGCCTCCGTGTGTGCGGGGCTGAAAACCCCAGCCAGGGGCCCTGGGAGCCTGGTGCTCTCCGTGTGGCGCTGAATCTGGGCGGCCAAGCAACCGCTGGAGGAGCCCTGCAGTTGCCCTTCCCTTCCCTCTGACAGAGTTCTCACTGCTGGAGCCCTTGGCAGTGTGCAACCCACCAGCCCCTAAGCTCTCCTTAAGGAGGACTGGGACCTAAGTGCAAAGGCAAGGCAGGATTGGAGCTGAGGCAAGGAAAGGCGCCAGTGGCGACTCCCAGGCTCCTGCTGCCTGCTCCTTCCTGGGAGAGGCAGCCTAAAAGCAAGGCAAGTCTGGGCAAGGCTAGCCCCCGGCAGAGCAGCCTCGCGCCAGGAACTCTGCCAGATCGGGGCTCTGAGCAGAGCTAGAGCTCTGCCGTACTGGAGGCGCACTTAGCTCCGTGCAAGCAGGGCTTTCAACTTGACGGGGCTGGGCTGCCTCCTCTTCCCCCGAGGAGGCTCGCTTCCCTGCTGGCTGTGCACTCGCCTATCAGGCGGGGGCGCAGGGCTCCTCCAGCAGGTCTTGCCTCAGGGGCTGCTTCCCCTGAGTTGGGGCTGTGGGCAGGAACCCAGACACGCAGGATCAGGCCCCAACCACCTGCACATGTCTCTGCTGGGGAGGAGAGTGCTAGGGAACCTACGTCTGTCATACACTTTCTGGGCACCCAAGGAATCAGCCTCCGTGTGTGCGGGGCTGAAAACCCCAGCCAGGGGCCCTGGGAGCCTGGTGCTCTCCGGTGCGGCGCTGATTCTAGGGCGGCCTAGAAACCGCTGGAGGAGCCCTGCAGTTGCCCTTCCCTTCCCTCTGACAGAGCTCTCACTGCTGGAAGCCCTTGGCAGTGTGCAACCCACCAGCCCCTAAGCCCTCCTCAAGGACGCCTGGCACCTATGTGCAAAGGCAAGGCAGGATTGGAGCTGAGGCAAGGAAGGCACCAGTGGCGTCTCCCAGGCTCGCTCAGACCAGCTCCTTCCTGGGGAGGGAGCCTAAAAGCAAGGCAAGTCTGGGCAAGGCGAGCCCCCGGCCAGAGCAGCCTCGCGCCAGAAACTCTGCCAGATCGGGGCTCTGAGCAGAGCTAGAGCTCTGCCGTACTGGAGGCGCACTTAGCTCCGTGCAAGCAGGGCTTTCCTCTTGACTGGGCTCGGCTGCCTCCTCTTCTCCCGAGGAGGCTCGCTACCCTGCTGGCTGTGCTCTCGCCTATCAGGCGGGGCGCGCAGGGCTCCTCCAGCAGGTCTTGCCTCAGGGGCTGCTTCCCCTGAGTTGGGGCTGTGGGCAGGAACCCAGACACGCAGGATCAGGCCCCAACCACCTGCACATGTCTCTGCTGGGGAGGAGAGTGCTAGGGAACCTACGTCTGCTCACACACTTTCTAGGCACCCACGGAATCAGCCTCCTGGAGTGTGCGGGATGCAAAACCCCAGCCAGGGGCCCTTGGAACCTGGTGCTCTCCGTGCGGAGCTTTGATCTGGGCGGCCAAGGAACCGCTGGAAGGAGCCCTGCTGTTGCCCTTCGCTTCCCTCTGACAGAGCTTCTCACTGCTGGAGCCCTTGGCAGTGTGCAACCCACCAGCCCCTAAGCCTCTCCTCAAGGACGCTTGGGACCTAAGTGCAAAGGCAAGGCAGGGATTGGAGCTGAAGGCCAAGGAAGGCGCCAGTGGCGTCTCCCAGGCTCACTAGCAGCCTGCTCCTTCCTGGGGAGGGAGCCTAAAAGCAAGGCAAGTCTGGGCAAGGCTAGCCCCGGCAGAGCAGCCTCGGCGCCAGGAACTCTGCCAGATCGGGGCTCTGAGCAGAGCTAGAGCTCTGCCGTACTGGAGGCGCACTTAGCTCCGTGCAAGCAGGGCTTTCAGCTTGACGGGGCTTGGCTGCCTCCTCTTCCCCCGAGGAGGCTCGCTTCCCTGCTGGCTGTGCACTCGCCTATCAGGCGGGGGCGCAGGGCTCCTCCAGCAGGTCTTGCCTCAGGGGCTGCTTCCCCTGAGTTGGGGCTGTGGGCAGGAACCCAGACACGCAGGATCAGGCCCCAAACACCTGCACATGTCTCTGCTGGGGAGGAGAGTGCTAGGGAACCTACGTCTGTCATACACTTTCTGGGCACCCAAGGAATCAGCCTCCGTGTGTGCGGGGCTGAAAACCCCAGCCAGGGGCCCTGGGAGCCTGGTGCTCTCCGGTGCGGCGCTGATTCTAGGCGGCCTAGAAACCGCTGGAGGAGCCCTGCAGTTGCCCTTCCCTTCCCTCTGACAGAGCTCTCACTGCTGAAGCCCTTGGCAGTGTGCAACCCACCACCCCTAAGCCCTCCCCAACGACGCCTGGCACCTATGTGCAAAGGCAAGGCAGGATTGGAGCTGAGGCAAGGAAGGCACCAGTGGCGTCTCCCAGGCTCGCTCAGACAGCTCCTTCCTGGGGAGGGAGCCTAAAAGCAAGGCAAGTCTGGGCAAGGCGAGCCCCCGGCCGAGCAGCCTCGCGCCAGAAACTCTGCCAGATCGGGGCTCTGAGCAGAGCTAGAGCTCTGCCGTACTGGAGGCCCACTTAGCTCCGTGCAAGCAGGGCTTTCCTCTTGACTGGGCTCGGCTGCCTCCTCTTCTCCCGAGGAGGCTCGCTACACTGCTGGCTGTGCTCTCGCCTATCAGGCGGGCGCGCAGGGCTCCTCCAGCAGGTCTTGCCTCAGGGGCTGCTTCCCCTGAGTTGAGGCTGTGGGCGGGAACCCAGACACGCAGGATAAGGCCCCAACCACCTGCACATGTCTCTGCTGGGGAGGAGAGTGCTAGGGAACCTACGTCTCTCACACACTTTCTAGGCACCCACGGAGTCAGCCTCTGGGAGTGTGGGGATGCAAAACCCAGCCAGGGGCCCTTGGAACCTGGTGCTCTCCGTGCGGAGCTTTGTCTGGGCGGCCAAGGAACCGCTGAAGGAGCCCTGCTGTTGCCCTTCGCTTCCCTCTGACAGAGCTTTCACTGCTGGAGCCCTTGGCAGTGTGCAACCCACCAGCCCCTAAGCCCTCCTCAAGGACGCTTGGGACCTAAGTGCAAAGGCAAGGCAGGGGTAGAGCTGAAGCCAGGAAGGCGCCAGTGGCGTTTCCGAGCCTCACACAGCCTGCTCCTTCCTGGGGAGGGAGCCTTAAAGCAAGGCAAGTCTGCGCAAGGCTCGCCTATGGCAGAGCATCTTGGTGCCAGGAACTCTGCCAGATCGGGCCTCTGAACAGAGCTAGAGATCTGCCGTACTGGAGTCGCACTTAGCTTCGTGTAAGCAGGGATTTCAGCTTGACGGGGACTTGCTGCCTCCTCTTCCCCCGAGGAGGCTCGCTTCCCTGCTGGCTGTGCACTCGCCTATCAGGCGGGGGCGCAGGGCTCCTCCAGCAGGTCTTGCCTCAGGGGCTGCTTCCCCTGAGTTGGGGCTGTGGGCAGGAACCCAGACACGCAGGATCAGGCCCCAAACACCTGCACATGTCTCTGCTGGGGAGGAGAGTGCTAGGGAACCTACGTCTGTCATACACTTTCTGGGCACCCAAGGAATCAGCCTCCGTGTGTGCGGGGCTGAAAACCCCAGCCAGGGGCCCTGGGAGCCTGGTGCTCTCCGTGTGGCGCTGAATCTGGGCGGCCAAGCAACCGCTGGAGGAGCCCTGCAGTTGCCCTTCCCTTCCCTCTGACAGAATTCTCACTGCTGGAGCCCTTGGCAGTGTGCAACCCACCAGCCCCTAAGCTCTCCTTAAGGAGGACTGGGACCTAAGTGCAAAGGCAAGGCAGGATTGGAGCTGAGGCAAGAAAGGCGCCAGTGGCGACTCCCAGGCTCCTGCTGCCTGCTCCTTCCTGGAGAGGCAGCCTAAAAGCAAGGCAAGTCTGGGCAAGGCTAGCCCCCGGCAGAGCAGCCTCGCGCCAGGAACTCTGCCAGATCGGGGCTCTGAGCAGAGCTAGAGCTCTGCCGTACTGGAGGCGCACTTAGCTCCGTGCAAGCAGGGCTTTCAACTTGACGGGGCTGGGCTGCCTCCTCTTCCCCCGAGGAGGCTCGCTTCCCTGCTGGCTGTGCACTCGCCTATCAGGCGGGGGCGCAGGGCTCCTCCAGCAGGTCTTGCCTCAGGGGCTGCTTCCCCTGAGTTGGGGCTGTGGGCAGGAACCCAGACACGCAGGATCAGGCCCCAAACACCTGCACATGTCTCTGCTGGGGAGGAGAGTGCTAGGGAACCTACGTCTGTCATACACTTTCTGGGCACCCAAGGAATCAGCCTCCGTGTGTGCGGGGCTGAAAACCCCAGCCAGGGGCCCTGGGAGCCTGGTGCTCTCGGTGCGGCGCTGATTCTAGGCGGCCTAGAAACCGCTGGAGGAGCCCTGCAGTTGCCCTTCCCTTCCCTCTGACAGAGCTCTCACTGCTGAAGCCCTTGGCAGTGTGCAACCCACCACCCCCTAAGCCCTCCCCAACGACGCCTGGCACCTATGTGCAAAGGCAAGGCAGGATTGGAGCTGAGGCAAGGAAGGCACCAGTGGCGTCTCCCAGGCTCGCTCAGACAGCTCCTTCCTGGGGAGGGAGCCTAAAAGCAAGGCAAGTCTGGGCAAGGCGAGCCCCCGGCCGAGCAGCCTCGCGCCAGGAAACTCTGCCAGATCGGGGCTCTGAGCAGAGCTAGAGCTCTGCCGTACTGGAGGCGCACTTAGCTCCGTGCAAGCAGGGCTTTCCTCTTGACTGGGCTCGGCTGCCTCCTCTTCTCCCGAGGAGGCTCGCTACACTGCTGGCTGTGCTCTCGCCTATCAGGCGGGCGCGCAGGGCTCCTCCAGCAGGTCTTGCCTCAGGGGCTGCTTCCCCTGAGTTGAGGCTGTGGGCGGGAACCCAGACACGCAGGATAAGGCCCCAACCACCTGCACATGTCTCTGCTGGGGAGGAGAGTGCTAGGGAACCTACGTCTCTCACACACTTTCTAGGCACCCACGGAGTCAGCCTCTGGGAGTGTGGGGATGCAAAACCCAGCCAGGGGCCCTTGGAACCTGGTGCTCTCCGTGCGGAGCTTTGTCTGGGCGGCCAAGGAACCGCTGAAGGAGCCCTGCTGTTGCCCTTCGCTTCCCTCTGACAGAGCTTTCACTGCTGGAGCCCTTGGCAGTGTGCAACCCACCAGCCCCTAAGCCCTCCTCAAGGACGCTTGGGACCTAAGTGCAAAGGCAAGGCAGGGGTAGAGCTGAAGCCAGGAAGGCGCCAGTGGCGTTTCCGAGCCTCACACAGCCTGCTCCTTCCTGGGAGGGAGCCTTAAAGCAAGGCAAGTCTGCGCAAGGCTCGCCTATGGCAGAGCATCTTGGTGCCAGGAACTCTGCCAGATCGGGCCTCTGAACAGAGCTAGAGATCTGCCGTACTGGAGTCGCACTTAGCTTCGTGAAGCAGGGATTTCAGCTTGACGGGGACTGGCTGCCTCCTCTTCCCCCGAGGAGGCTCGCTTCCCTGCTGGCTGTGCACTCGCCTATCAGGCGGGGGCGCAGGGCTCCTCCAGCAGGTCTTGCCTCAGGGGCTGCTTCCCCTGAGTTGGGGCTGTGGGCAGGAACCCAGACACGCAGGATCAGGCCCCAAACACCTGCACATGTCTCTGCTGGGGAGGAGAGTGCTAGGGAACCTACGTCTGTCATACACTTTCTGGGCACCCAAGGAATCAGCCTCCGTGTGTGCGGGGCTGAAAACCCCAGCCAGGGGCCCTGGGAGCCTGGTGCTCTCCGTGTGGCGCTGAATCTGGGCGGCCAAGCAACCGCTGGAGGAGCCCTGCAGTTGCCCTTCCCTTCCCTCTGACAGAATTCTCACTGCTGGAGCCCTTGGCAGTGTGCAACCCACCAGCCCCTAAGCTCTCCTTAAGGAGGACTGGGACCTAAGTGCAAAGGCAAGGCAGGATTGGAGCTGAGGCAAGAAAGGCGCCAGTGGCGACTCCCAGGCTCCTGCTGCCTGCTCCTTCCTGGAGAGGCAGCCTAAAAGCAAGGCAAGTCTGGGCAAGGCTAGCCCCCGGCAGAGCAGCCTCGCGCCAGGAACTCTGCCAGATCGGGCTCTGAGCAGAGCTAGAGCTCTGCCGTACTGGAGGCGCACTTAGCTCCGTGCAAGCAGGGCTTTCAACTTGACGGGGCTGGGCTGCCTCCTCTTCCCCCGAGGAGGCTCGCTTCCCTGCTGGCTGTGCACTCGCCTATCAGGCGGGGGCGCAGGGCTCCTCCAGCAGGTCTTGCCTCAGGGGCTGCTTCCCTGAGTTGGGGCTGTGGGCAGGAACCCAGACACGCAGGATCAGGCCCCAAACACCTGCACATGTCTCTGCTGGGGAGGAGAGTGCTAGGGAACCTACGTCTGTCATACACTTTCTGGGCACCCAAGGAATCAGCCTCCGTGTGTGCGGGGCTGAAAACCCCAGCCAGGGGCCCTGGGAGCCTGGTGCTCTCCGGTGCGGCGCTGATTCTAGGCGCCTAGAAACCGCTGGAGGAGCCCTGCAGTTGCCCTTCCCTTCCCTCTGACAGAGCTCTCACTGCTGGAAGCCCTTGGCAGTGTGCAACCCACCAGCCCCTAAGCCCTCCCCAACGACGCCTGGCACCTATGTGCAAAGGCAAGGCAGGATTGGAGCTGAGGCAAGGAAGGCACCAGTGGCGTCTCCCAGGCTCGCTCAGACAGCTCCTTCCTGGGGAGGGAGCCTAAAAGCAAGGCAAGTCTGGGCAAGGCGAGCCCCGGCCGAGCAGCCTCGCGCCAGAAACTCTGCCAGATCGGGGCTCTGAGCAGAGCTAGAGCTCTGCCGTACTGGAGGCGCACTTAGCTCCGTGCAAGCAGGGCTTTCCTCTTGACTGGGCTCGGCTGCCCTCCTCTTCTCCCGAGGAGGCTCGCTACACTGCTGGCTGTGCTCTCGCCTATCAGGCGGGCGCGCAGGGCTCCTCCAGCAGGTCTTGCCTCAGGGGCTGCTTCCCCTGAGTTGGGGCTGTGGCGGGAACCCAGACACGCAGGATAAGGCCCCAACCACCTGCACATGTCTCTGCTGGGGAGGAGAGTGCTAGGGAACTACGTCTCTCACTACACTTTCTAGGCACCCACGGATCAGCCTCTGTGGAGTGTGGGGATGCAAAAACCCAGCCAGGGGCCCTTGGAACCTGGTGCTCTCGGTGCGGAGCTGTTGCTAGGGCGGCCTAAGGAAACCGCTGGAAGGAGCCCTGCTGTTGCCCTTCCGCTTCCCTCTGACAGAGCTTCACTGCTGGAGCCCTTGGCAGTGTGCAACCCACCAGCCCTAAGCCTCCCAAGGACGCTTGGGACCTAAGTGCAAAGGCAAGGCAGGATTGGAGCTGAGGCAAGGAAGGCGCCAGTGGCGTTTCCCAGGCTCCACAGCCTGCTCCTTCCTGGGGAGGGAGCCTAAAAGCAAGGCAAGTCTGGGCAAGGCGCCGGCAGAGCAGCTTCGCGGCAGGAAACTCTGCCAGATCGGGGCTCTGAGCAGAGCTAGAGCTCTGCCGTACTGGAGGCCGCACTTAGCTCCGTGCAAGCAGGGCTTTCCTCTTGACGGGCTTGGCTGCCTCCTCTTCCCCGAGGAGGCTCGCTTCCCTGCTGGCTGTGCACTCGCCTATCAGGCGGGGGCGCAGGGCTCCTCCAGCAGGTCTTGCCTCAGGGGCTGCTTCCCCTGAGTTGGGGCTGTGGGCGGAACCCAGACACGCAGGATCAGGCCCCAACCACCTGCACATGTCTCTGCTGGGGAGGAGAGTGCTAGGGAACCTACGTCTGTCATACACTTTCTGGGCACCCAAGGAATCAGCCTCCGTGTGTGCGGGGCTGAAAACCCAGCCAGGGGCCTGGGAGCCTGGTGCTCTCCGTGTGGCGCTGAATCTGGGCGGCCAAGCAACCGCTGGAGGAGCCCTGCAGTTGCCCTTCCCTTTCTGACAGATTCTCACTGCTGAGCCCTTGGCAGTGTGCAACCAC
>NW_017215811.1:0-13630 GCF_001704415.2 Capra hircus
GAGCTTTCCACGAGGCTTTCCAACAGGGGTGTCCCACGTGCCACCGTAGTGTGAGTCAATCCTCCGCGTGAATGTCGAGGCAGTGCAGGGAAAACAGGTTTCCCTGTAATGGACTGAGACATCTGGGGGACTCTTGGAATGTTGGCACGACCCTGGAGTTCCTCTCGCCTTTCCTGTTGAGAGCGCCTCCTCTTGAGATGCGGCGGGAACGGCGGGAATCCTTTCCCGATGAAGCAGGGAAAGGATCCCTCATTTCGACTACGAGGCGGAAATGGGGCTCCTCTGGATGTGGGCGGGACCCCCGTGCTTCCTCTCGAGTGAAGACGGGTTTGTCGGGGGAACTTCTTGAGTTGCAGCAAGGGTGTGAAGGACCCTTTGGAAGTTCCACAGGTTAGGTGTGATTAGCCTCGAGACACCTCAGCGGAAATGGGCCTCATCTCGCCTGGAGGGGAGAACCTCCTGGATTTTACCGAGTTGTGGTAGGTGCTCTCGAGTTACGACGGGGACCTCAGGGACTCGCTCTGGTGGCCTCAGGAAAGGCCAGTCCCCATGCGAGTTACCATGGGGCCTATAGGGATTCCTCTCCCATCGATGCCGGTGCCTAAGACCTTGTGTGGAGTCGGGGCCAGACCCTGAGGATGCCTCTCCAGTGCTGACATGAATCTTTCCATACTTCTGGAGTCTCACCAGGGGAGTCAGTCCTCATCTCGTGTGGGGGCATGCACCTGCGATTTCCTCACAAGCTGTAGCAGCAGTGTCACGCTTGCCGACATGTGGTTCAAGGGATCAGTCGCTTTGCATCGAGGCTTTCCCACGAGGCTTTCGAACAGGGCTGTCCCACATGTCACGGTGGTGTGAGTCTATCCTCGGCGTGAACGTCGAGGCAGTGAAGGGAAAGCAGGTTCTTCTGGAATGGACGGAGACATCTGGGGGACTCTTGGAATGCTGGCAAGGCCCTGGAGTTCCTCTCGCCTTTCCTGTGGAGAGTGCCTCCTCTTGAGATGCGACGGGAAGCCCGGGAATTCTTTCCCGACGATGAAGGGAAAGGATCCCTCTTCTCGAGCTACGAGGCGGAAACGGGGCTCCGCTGGATGTGGGTGGGACCCTCGTCCTTCCTCTCGAGTGGAGATGGGTATGTCGGAGAACTTCTTGACTTGCAGCAAGGGTGTGAAGGACCCTTTCGAAGTTCCAGAGGTTAGTTGTGATTAGCCTCGAGACGCCTCAGCGGAAATGGGCCTCATCTCGCCTGGAGGGAGAACCTCCTGGATTTTCTCGAGTTGCAGCTTCCTCTCGAAAGTAGGCCCCATGTCCCCTTGGGGAGGGTGTCATGCCTCTTTTCTCCTCACTGCCAAAGGGTGGAGCCAAGCTCGCTCTGTCAGAGGTACAAAAACAGCAATTGAATGGATTTTCAAGCTCTTGCTAGGCTGCACCCTTTCAGGGCCCACTTTACTGAAACAGGTGCTCTGTGGCCCCTGGTTGGGTATGCAGGTTCACAAACAGGGTGAGATCCTGTCCAAGCCAAGAATTTTCCTGAAAGACCTAGGCTCACTAGAGCTCTCCTCCAGGAGCAAAGGGATAGAGGAGATGTATGGAGGAGTCTTTGCCTTTCCCTGTGAGTGTGGGGCTACTCCCTACGGCCCCAAGCTCAGGAGATAACTGCCTCTAAGAAAGGAATGGCAAGAAGCGCTATTCTTGGAGGTTGGGACAGGGAGTTCGCAGCATGTGGGGAAAGAAAGACTTCTTCGGGGAAGAAGAGGCAACCACCGGGGGTGTGTTTGCAAGCCTCTATTTGGAAGGAACAGGTTTGCTTATACAACTCAAGACCTCCAGATCTGCTCAGAGGACTGAAGTTCCAGAGACAGGGCCATGTATCTTCCCCTTCCCTTTGAGATCCTTGCAAAGACATTCCTAGCAGATCGTGGGAGTGCCCATGAAGAAGCAAGCAGCGGGAGTGTGCTTGACATCACTGGCTGCCTACCTGGGCTCAGCTCCTCAAGGGGCCCTTTCTCTCCTGGTAGGCCCTATGTCCCCTTTGGGAGAGGGTGGTGCCCTCTTCCCTCCACACTGCCAAAGGGTGGAGGTGGAGCAAACTCGTTCTCTCTGAGGTAAAAAAAAAAAAAGACAAATTGGATGGATTTTTTAAGCTCTTGCTATGCTGCACCCCTCCAGGACCCACTCGAGCAAAACAGGTGCCCTGTGGCCCCTAGGTCGGGTATGCAGGTTCACACACCGGGTGTGATCCCGTCAAAGCCAAGAATTTTCCTGACAGACCTAGGCTCACTAGAGCTCTCCTCCAGAGGAAAGGGGACAAAAAAGACGTGTGTGTGGAGGTGGCTCTGCCTTTCCAGGTCCCAATCTCAGGGATAACTGCCCCTAAGAAAGGAACTGCTGCTGCTGCTGCTGTTAAGTTGCTTCAGTCGTGTTCAACTCTGTGCGACGCCATAGACGGTAGCCCACTAGGCTCCCCCGTCCCTGGGATTCTCCAGGCAAGAACAGTAAGTGGGTTGCCATTGCCTTCTCCAATGCATGAAAGTGAAAATGAAAGTGCAGTCGCTCAGTCGTGTCCGACCCTCAGCGACCCCACGGACTGCAGCCTACCAGGCTTCTCCGTCCATAGGATTTTCTGAAAGGAACTGCAAGAAGCGCTTTTCCAGGAGGCTGGGAAAGGGAGTTCGCAGGATGTGGGGAAAGAGAGCCTCCTTCGGGGAAGAATAGGCGGCCACTTGTTTTGTGTTGCAAACCTCTATTTGGAAGGAACAGGTTAGCTTATACAAAGGGAGACCTCCAGATCTGCTCAGAGGACCGAAGTTGCAGAGGCAGGTCGGTGTATTTTCCCTTCACTTTGCGATCCTTGCAAAGACATTCCTTGCTGATAGATGATTCAGCAAGGGCCTTTGAGACTGTTGTTTTCTTTCCTAGGTTCAAAGATTCCTTCAGTTCCTAATATAGATATCCTAGAAATTATGTGACATCCGTGAAAATCTGATATGTCCTGGTCAAATGCTGTCAGTTATAATTCCAGTTATCATATTAAAGCATTTCAAGTCGCAGCAGTGACCAGATTACATTGTCAATTTCTATTTAATCAGGTTTTAACCATGTCCTCTATGGTTTCACACTGATGCCTTTGCAGAAATACTGCTACTTCAAGATATATGGAATATACTTTTTTTAAGCTTACTGATAATTTGTTTGTTTGTTTGTTTGTCTTCTGGTAAGCTGGTACCAGATGGAATTTAGTCTCCTCTCTAGGTTAAGAGCACAAAGTTTTCTTAGAATGCAATTTTTGATAACAGACTATGAGTTTCTTTACCTTTCATTGATTTATAATTGTTTTCATCATCTGTTTTTTTACTTCGGTAAAGTAAATAAGCCTTATTTAAGATTTTGGTACATGTAGGATGGACTAAGCTTTCCCCACTCTTGCAAGTTCCCTTAACCCTTCAGATTCTTCTCGTGGGACCAAGATCTCACTTTCCTCCAGAGGGACAATCCAAGCTTTTTATTAGTTGATCTGCCCCTGACATCAGAGTCAATTTGAGCATGAGTTGGCCTATAATTTAGGCATGAAACTATGACTACATAAAGAAAAGGTGACTTTATGATTCAGGGATGGCCATGATATGCCTTGCACTTCAGAGAAAATGGGTTAAAATGATTTTTTTTTTCTTCAAAACTGCACAGCCAGTTCTTTCAGCATATGCAATTGAAAACACCTAGTCATTAGGTCAGTTTTCATTCCAATCCCAAAGAAAGGCAATGACAAAGAATATTCAAGCTGCTGCACAATTGCACTCATCTCACACACTAGTAAAGTAATGCTCAAAATTCTCCAAGTTCACATGAACTGTGAACTTCCAAATGTTCAAGAGGGATTTAAAAAAATGCAGAGAAACCAGAGATCAAACTGCCAACATCCACTGGATCATTGAAAAAGCAAGAGAGTTCCAGAAAAAAAGACATCTATTTCTGCTTTATTGACTATGCCAAAGCCTTTGACTGTGTGGATCACAATAAACTGGGAAAAATTCTGAAAGAGATGGGAATACCAGACCACCTGACCTGTCTCTTGAGAAACCTGTATGCAGGTCAGGAAGAAACAGTTCGAACTGGACATGGAACAACAGACTGGTTCTAAATAGGAAAAGGAATATGTCAAGGCTGTATATTGTCACCCTGCTTATTTAACTTATACGCAGAGTACATCATGAGAAACACTGGGCTGGAGGAAGCACACGCTGGAATCCAGATTGCTGGGAGAAATATCAAGAATCTCAGATATGCAGACGACACCACCCTTATGGCAGAAAGTGTATAAGAACTAAAGAGTCTCCTGATGAAAGTGAAAGAGGAGAGTGAAAAAGTTAGCTTAAAGCTCAGCATTCAGAAAACTAAAATCATTGCATCCAGTCTCATCACTTCATGGCAAATAGATGGGAAAACATTGGAAACAGCAGCAGACTATTTTGGGGGGCTTGGAAATCACTGCAGGTGATGGCTGCCTCCATGAACTTAAAACATATTTATGACTTGGAAGAAAAGTGATGACCAAACTAGACAGCATATTAAAAAGCCGAGACGTTGCTTTGCCAACAAAGATCCATCCAGTCAAGGCTATGGTTTTTCCATATGTCATGGATGGATATGAAAGATGTACTATAAAGAAAGTGACAGCTGAAAATTGGATGCTTTTGAACTGTGGTGTTGGAGAAGATGCTTGTAGGTCGCTTAGACTACAAGGAGACGCAACCACTCCATCCTAAAGGAAATCAGGTCTGAATATACATTGGAAGGACTAATACTGAACCTGAAACTCCAATACTTTGGCCATTTGATGTGAAGAGCTGACTCACTTGGAAGTTGCTTTGATTTTCCTGTGAGTGTGGGAGCCCTCCCTGGGCAAAGGGCCTCAGGGGTCATTGCCACTGAATCACGACCTCCAAGCAAGCGCATTCCAGCTGTGTGACATTCAGGAAGCAGGAGACTGGGAAAACTATCTTCCTTAGAGGAAGGAAAGTCATCCACAGAGAGTGTGTTTTCAGGCCTCTCTTTGCAGCAAGTGTTTTGCTTCTCAGACATCAGAGCTGCAGGCTTGCTCTGAGGGCCTCAATTGCAGAGTCAGGGCTGTGTGTCTCACTGCACTTTCCAAGCATTGCAGACACATTCCTAGGTTGGAGCAGTGCTTCCCATGAGAAAGAAGCCTCGGGAGTGTGTCTGAGCGGGCTGAGTGCCATGCTAGGGTCACCTAGTCGAGGGCACCTTGCACATCCAATGGGCCCCAGGCGAGTAGCTATGGACCGGCCCTTCGGTTGAGATATCCCAAAGCAGGGAACAAAGCTAGCTCTGTCAGAAGGAGGAAAACAGCAATGGGATGGATTTTCAAGCAGTTGCTAAGTCACACCACGTTAGGGCTCCCCGGGAAAGAAATGCAAATTTTGGCCTCTAGGCCCAGTATCCAGATGTGTGCACAGGATATTTTCCCCACAGGATCCAAGAATGTTCCAGACAGACCTAAGCTCACTAGCTCTCTCCTGCAGAGGAAATGAAATATTGTTGCTGAACCACGAAAAGATGCTGGGATTCTTGGCTTATGGAGGAGAAGAATTCAATCCAGGGCCCAAGACGAGGCTTGATTGCTCAGAGCTTTTGTGCAATAGAGTTTTATTAAAGGATAAAGGAGATAGAGAAAGCTTCTGACAGAGACATCACAAGGGGCAGAAAGCGTACCCCCTTGCTAGTGTTGGTAATGGAGTTATATACTCTCCAATAAGTTATGACAACGAACAAAAGAATGTCTGGAGGTTGTAAAGACTCACTAGACCTACTCCCATAATTTACATTTTAAGATAACAGGATTAGCCAGAAGGTTTTTTCCAGAGACCGTCCTCAAGAAGGATGCATGATTGTTATATAATCCTAAGGAATGTAGAGGGGAAAACAGTTTGTCCTTTCTTCCTCCTTGAGAATTCTAGACCCCTCTCTCCTTGGGGACCCTTGAACTTCTTAGAAACCTGCCTTGGCAATGACTCTCTCAGAAACATGATTGAACAGCCGTTTGGAGCTTCCTTTGACTTTCCCTGGGAGGGAGGGAGCCCTCCCTGAGCACAGGGCCTCAGGGGCCATGGCCAATGAAAAAGAATCTCCCAGCAAGTGCTTTTCAGCCCTGTGTGGCTCTCAGCCCACAGGAGTCTGAGAAAACTCTCTTCCTTGGAGGAAGGAAAGGCAGCCCAAGAGTGTGTTTTCAGGCCTGTATCTTGCAGCAAGTGTTTGGCTTGTTAGACAGAAGACCTGCAGGCCTGTTCCAACAGACTCAATGCCAGAATCAGGGTCTTGTGTCTCCCTGCAGTTTCCTGGCCTTGCAAACACATTCCTAGGTGAGAGCAGTCCTGCCCATGGGGAAGCAGGCTGCGGGAGTGTGTCTGAGGGGGCCAGGTGTCATGCTGGGGTCACCTGGTCGAGGGCACCTTGCACCTCCAATGGACCCCAGGCAAGGAGTTGCAGGCCACCACCTTGCTTCTGAAATCCCAAAATGGGGAGCAAAGCTCGCTCTGTCAGAGGGAAGAAAACAGCAACAGGATGGATTTTCAAGCAGTTGCTAGGCTGTACTGCGTTAGGGCTCCAAGGAAGGAAAATGCGAATTTTAGCCCCTACGACTGGTATCCAGGTGGGCTCCCAGGATGATTTCCCCGCAGGATCCAAGAACGTTCCAGACAGACCTGGGCTCACTAGCTCCCTCCTGCAGAGGAAACATGAGAGAACAGCTGTTTGGAGGTTGCTTTGACTTCCCCGGGAGGGTAGGATCCCTCCCTGGGTGCAGGGCCTCAGGGGCCATTGCCGCTGAGAAATGCCCTCTAAGCCAGACCTTTCCAGCCTTGTATGACTCAGCACGGAGGAGACTGGAAAAGCTCTCTTCCTTGGAGGAAGGAAAGGCAGCCCCAGAGAGTGTGTTTTCACACCTGTATCTTGCAGCAAGTGTTTGGCGTCTCAGACGTCAGACCTCCAGGCCTGCTCCAATGGCCTCAGTTCCAGAGTCAGGGCCGTGTGTCTCCCTGCATTTTCTGAGCCTTGGGAACACATTCCTAGGTCAGAACAGTCCTGCCCATGGGGAAGGAGGCTGCGGGAGTGTGTCTGAGGGGGTCGGGTGCCATGCTGGGGTCCAATAGACCCGGTACCTCCAATAGACCCCAGGACAACAGCGGTGGGGCTCCCCCTGGCTTCCGAAATGCCAAAGCGAGAAGCAAAGCTAGCTCTATCAGAAGGAAGAAAAGAGCAATCGGATGGATGTTCAGGCTGTTGCTGGTCCGCACCACTTCAGGGTCCCCCCCGAGAGGAACAGGCACCCTGTGGCCCCTAGGTCCGATATGCAGGTTAACACACAGGGTGTGTCCCCATAGGAGCCAAGAATTTTCCTGACAGACCTAGGCTCACTAGAGCTCTCCCACAGGGCAAAAGGGGTAGAACAGACTGTGGATGTGACTCTGCCTTTCACAGCGAGCATGGGGCCCTCCCTACAGCCCCGGGCTCCAGGGAAAATTGTCCCTGAAAAATGACCTCCAAGAAGCGCTTTTCCAGCAGGCTGGGATGCAGAGTTCACAGGATGCGGGGAAAGTGATCGTCCTTCAGGGAAGAAGAGGCAGCCACCCAGTGTGTGTTTGCAAGCCTGTATTTGGAAGAAACTGGTTAGCTTCTTCAAGGGGAGACCTCCAGGTCTGCTCAGAGGACCGAAATTCCAGAGGCAGCACCATGCATCTCCCCTGTCCTTTCTGAGCCTTGGAAAGACATTCCTAGCTTATAGCGGTATTGCTCATGAAGAAGCAGGATGCAGGAATGTGTCAGACATGACTGGGTGCCTTCCTGGGTTCAGCTCCGTGAGGGGCCTTTCCACTCAAATTAGGTCCCATGCCTCCTTGGGGAGGAAGTGGGGCCCGCTTGCCTCCAAATTGCCAAAGGCTGGAACAAAGCTAGTTCTATCAGAGGTAAGAAAAGAGCAATTGGATGGATGTGGAAGCTGTTGCTGGGCCGCACTGCTTCAGGCCCCCCACCCCTCTGCCCCCGAGAGAAACAGGCGCCCTGTGGCCCCTAGGTCCTGGATGCAGTTTCACACATAGAATGTGTCCCCATAGGAGCCAAGAATTTTCCTGACAGACCTAGGCTCACTAGAGCTCTCCTACAGAGCAAAGGGGATGGGACAGATGTGTGGCTGTGGCTCTGCCTTTCCCTGGGAGTGTGGAGCCGCTCCCTATGGCCCCGGGCTCCAGGGGAAATTGCCCCTGAATAATGACCTCCAAGAAGCGCTTTTCCAACTGGCTGAGACGTGGAGTTCTCAGGATGCAGGGAAAGCGAGTGTCCTTCGGGGAAGCAAAGGCAGTCACCTGTTATCATAACTTACTAGAATAGTAGGTACCTTCTCCGGTTGGGCAGAGGCCTTCCCTACCTGATCTGAAAAAGAAAACGAAGTAGCTCGCTGATTTGAGAAATAATTCCCAGACTTGGGTTTCCAACCAGTATAGAATCCGACAATGGCCCTGTCTTTGCAGCCGCGTTAATTAACAGGTATGTGAAGCTCTAAATATCAGTGGAAATTACATACAGCATATAGGCCCCAGTGTTCTGGAATGGTGGAAAGAAACAACCAAACTCTTGAAGAGACACTTTCAAAATGGATCATAGAGACTGACTGTACATGGATGGGCTTGCTTCCGGCAGACTTACTCATATTACGGGTAAACTGCACGTTCCCATAGTTGTTGTCCTTATGAAATTTTCTATGGGAGACCCCCTCCCACAGTGAGGCAGGTGTTAGCAGATTTGCCACAAGTAAGGGGGTGGGATTTCACAGCAGATGGAACAATTAGGTAAGGTAATAAATCAGGTAACTAAGTTTGTATAAAAAAGAATATCATTCCCCCTTGAGGAACAGATTCATGAATTTGTGCTCAGTGATCAGGTGTGGCTCAATGACTGGAAACACAATTCCTTGGCCTGACATCGGAAAGGTCCTTATACTGTTGTTTTAGCCACAATTCTGAAAGAGATGGGAATACCAGACCACCTAACCTGCCTCTTGAGAAATCTGGATGAAGGTCAGGAAGCAACAGTTAGAGTAGGACATGGAACAACAGACTGGTTCCAAAAAGGAAAAGGAGTATGCAAAGGCTGTATATTGTCACCCTGTTTATTTAACTTCTATGCAGAGTACATCATGAAAAATGCTGGGATGGAAGATACATGAGCTGGAATCAAGATTGCCGGTAGAAATATCAATAAACTTAGATATGCAGATGACACCACCATTATGGCTGAATGTGAAGAGGAACGGGTATGTCGGGGAACTTCTTGAGTTGCAGCAAGGGTGTGAAGGACCCTTTGGAAGTTCCAGAGGTTAGGTGTGGTTAGTCTCGAGATGCCTCAGCAGAAATGGGCCTCATGTCGCCTGGAATGGAGAGGCTCCTGGATATTCCCGAGTTTCAGCAGGTGCTCTCGAGTTACGACGGGGACTTCAGGGACCCGCTCTGGCGGCCGCAGGAAACGCCAGTCATCATGCGTGTTGCTAGGGGGCCTCTCGTGATTCCTCTCCCGTCGATGCCGGGGCCTAAGACCTTGTGTGGAGTCGGGGCCGGAAGCTGAGGATTCCTCTCCAGTGCTGACATGGATTTTGTGGTACTTCTCGAGTCTCCACAAGGGAGTCAGGCCTCGTCTCGAGTGGGGGCATGAGCGTGCCCTTTCCTCCCATGCTGTAGCAGCAGTGTCACGCTTCCCCATGCCTGGACCAAGGGATCTGTGGCTTTCCCTCGAGTCTTTCCCACTAGGCTTTCCCACAGGGCTGTCCCACGTGTGACGGTGGTGTGAGTCGATCCTCGGCATGAAGGCCAAGGCAGTGCAGGGAAAACAGGTTCCTGTGGAATGGACTGAGACATCTGGGTGAGTCTCGGAATGGTGGCACGACCCTGCAGTTCCTCTCCCCTTTCCTTTGGAGAGCGCCTCCTCTTGAGATGCGATGGGAATGCCGGGAATTCTTTCCCGACCAATCAGGGAAAGGATCGCTCATCTCGAGCTACGAGCCGGAAACGGAGCTCCTCTGGATGTGGCCGGGACACTCGTGCTTCCTCTTGAGTGGAGACGGGTATGTCGGGGAACTTCTTGAGTTGCAGCATGACTGTGAAAGACTCTTTGGAAGTTCCAGAGGTCACGTGTGATTAGCCTCGAGACACCTCAGGGGAAACGGGCCTCATCTCGCCTGGAGGGGAGAACCGCCTGGATTTTACCGAGTTGCGGCAGGTGCTCTCGACTTACGACGGGGACCTCAGGGACCCGCTCTGGTGACCTCAGGAAAGGCCAGTCCCCATGCGAGTTGCTAGAGGGCCTGTCGCTATTCCACTCCCGTCGATGCCAGGGCCTAAGACCTTGTGTGGAGTCGGGGCCGGAATCTGAGGATTCCTCTCCAAGGCTGACATGCATGTTGGGGTACTTCTGGAGTCTCCCAAGGGGAGTCAGTCCTCGTCTCGAGTGGGGGCATGCACGTGCGCTTTCCTCCCGTGCTGTAGCAGCAGTGTCACGCTTCCCTTCGCGTGGATCAAGGGATCTGTGGCTTTCCCTCAAGGCTTTCCCACGAGGCTTTCCCACAGGGCCCTCCCACGTGCCACCGTGGTGTGAGTCGATCCTCGGCGTGAAAGTCGAAGCAGTGCAGGGAAAACAGGATCCTCTGGAATGGACTGAGATATCTGGGGGACTCTTGGAATGGTGGCACGACCCATGAGTTCTTCTCGCCTTTCCTGTGCAGTGGGCCTCCTCTTGAGAAGCGTCGGAAACGTCGGGAATTCTATCCCGAGGAAGCAGGGAAGGATCCCTCATCTTTAGCTTGGAGGCGGAAACGGAGCTCCTCTGGATGTGGCCGGGACCCTCGTGCTTCCTCTGGAGTGGAGACGGGTGTGTCGGGGAACTTCTTGAGTGCAGCTAAGGTGTGAAGGAACCTTTGGAAGTTCCAGAGGTTAGGTGTGATTAGCCTCGAGACGCCTCAGCGGAAATGGGCCTCATCTCGCCTGGAGGGGAGAACCTCCTGGATTTTCTCGAGTGTGGCAGGTGCTCTAGAATTACGACGGGGACCTCAGGGACCCTCTCCGGTGTCCTGAGGAAAGGCCAGTCTCCATGCGAGTTGTTCGATGGCCTCTCGGGATTCCTCTCCCGTTGATGCCGGGGTCTGAGACCTTGTACGGAGTCGGTGCCGGAACCTGAGGATTCCTCTCCAGTGCTGACATGGATCTTGGGGTACTACTGGAGTCTCCCGAGGGGAGTCAGTCCTCGTCTCGAGTGGGGGCATGCACGTGCGCTTTCCTCCCGAGCTGTAGCAGCAGTGTCACGCTTCCCTTCGCGTGAATCAAGGGATCTGTGGCTTTCCCTCGAGGCTTTCCCACGAGGCTTTCCCACAGGGCTGTCCCACGTACCACCATGGTGTGAGTTGATCCTCGGCTTGAAAGTCGAGGCAGTGCAGGGAAAACAGGATTTCCTGGAATTGACTGAGACATCTGGGGGACTCTGGGAATGGTGGCATGACAGGGAGTTCCTCTCGCCTTTCCTGTGGAGAGTGACTCCCGAGAATTCTTTCGCTATCACGCTGGGAAAGGATCCCTCCTCTCGAGCTATGAGACGGAAACGGGGCTCCTCTGGATGTGGGCGGGACTCTCGTGCCTCCTCTCGAGTGGAGACGGGTATGTCGGGGAACTTCTTGAGTTGCAGCAAGGGTGTGAAGGACCCTTTGGAAATTCCAGAGCTTAGGTGTGATTAGCCTCGAGACGCCCCAGCGGAAATGGGCCCATCTCTCCTGGAAGGGACAACCACCTGGATTTTCTCAAGTTGCGGCAGGTGCTCTCGACCTATGACGGGGACCTCAGGGAACCGCTCTGTTGGCCTGAGGAAATGCCAGTCCCCATGCGAGTTGCACGGTGGCCTCTCAGGATTCCTCTCCCGTCGATGCCGGGGCCTAAGACCTTGTTTGGAGTCGGTGCCAGAACCAGAGGATTCCTCTCCAGTGCTGACATGGATCTTGGGGTACTTCTGGAGTCTCCCCAGGGGAGTCAGTCCTCGTCTCGAGTGGGGGCATGCACGTGTGCTTTCCTCCCGAGCTGTAGCAGCAGTGTCACGCTTCCCTTCGCCTGGATCAAGGGATCTGTGGCTTTCCCTCGAGGCTTTCCCACGAGACTTTCCCACGAGGCTTTCCCACAGGGCTGTCCCACGTGCCACCGTGGTGAAAGTCGACCCTGGGCTTGAAAGTCGAGGCAGTGCAGGGAAAACAGGTTTCCCTGGAATGGACTGAGACATCTGGGGGACTCTGGGAATGGTGTCACGACCCTGGACTTCCTCTCGCCTTTCCTGTGGAGAGCACCTCCTCTTGAGATGCAACGGGAACGCCGGAAATTCTTTCCCACCACGCAGGGAAAGGATCCCTCCTCTCGAGCTAGGAGGCGGAAACGGGGCTCCTCTGGATGTGGGCGGGACTCTCGTACTTCCTCTCGAGTGTCGACGGGTATGTCGGGGAACTTCTTGAGTTGCAGCAAGGGTGTGAAGGACGCTTTGCAAGTTCCAGAGGTTAGGTGTGATTAGCGTCGAGATGCCTCAGTGGAAATGGGCCTCATCTCGCCTGGAGGGGAGAACCTCCTGAATTTTCTCGAGTTGCGGCAGGTGCTCTCGACTTACGACAGGGACCTCAGGGACCCGCTCTGGTGGCCTCAGGAAAGGCCAGTCCCCATGCAAGTTGCTCGGGGGCCTCTCGGGATTCCTCTCCCGTCGATTGCCGGGGCCTAAGACTTTGTGTGGAGTCGGTGCCGGAACCTGAGGATTCCTGACAGTGCTGACATGGATCTTGGGGTACTTCTGAAGTCTCCCCAGGGGGAGTCAGTCCTCGTCTCGAGTGGGGGCATGCACGTGCCGCTTTCCTCCCGAGCTGTAGCAGCAGTGTCACGCTTCTTGGCGATTGGATCATGGTATCAGTGGCTTTCCCTGAAGGCTTTCGCCTCGAGGCTTTTCCACGAGGCTTTCCCACAGGGCTGTCCCACGTGCCACCGTGGTGTGAGTCGATCCTCGGCTTGAAAGTCGAGGCAGTGCAGGGAAAACAAGTTTCCCTGGAATGGACTGAGACATCTGAGGGAATCTGGGAATGGTGGCACGACCCTGGAGTTCCTCTCGCCTTTTCTGTGGAGAGCGCCTACTCTTGAGATGCGACGGGAATGCCGGAAATTCTTTCCCGACCACGCAGGGAAAGGATCCCTTCTTTCGAGCTATGAGGTGGAAACGGGGCTCCTCCTCATGTGGGAGGGACTCTCGTGCTTCCTCTCGAGTGAGACGGGTATGTTGGGGAACTTCTTGAGTTGCAGCAAGGGTGTGAAGGACCCTTTGGCAGTTCTAGGTTAGGTGTGATTAGCCCCGAGATGCCTCAATGGAAATGGGCCTCATCTCGCCTGGAGGGGAGAAACTCCTGGATATTCTCGAGTTGCGGCAGGTGCTCTCGACTTACGATGGGGACCTCAGGGACCCGCTCTGGTGGCCTCAGGAAATTCCAGTCCCATGCGAGTTCCTCGGGGCCCTCTCCGGATTCCTCTCCCGTCGATGCCGGGCCTCAGACCTTACGTAGAGTCGG